>NC_090056.1:14879838-15179838 GCF_038355195.1 Osmerus mordax
CTACTCTGCCCACACTGAGCAGCTGGGGCTGCTGGATAGAGGACAGGGCTGTTGTTTCCTCCCTCTGCCCTCATTCAGTCCCATCTGCAGATATGATGCTACAATTCAAGCTACAGTAGAATGCTGGATTTAAGTCAAGCTGTTAACTTATACCCACATACTTATAAGCACAAGACATTTCTTGTCCTGAACTTGTTAAGTTTGTTTGAACAACCAGACATGTTGTAAATTGGACTTTTCAGAGAGACTTAAAGTGTTAGTTGAAGCCTCCATTGACCACTGACCAATTGACTTCCGGTGACTTGTACTTAAGCAGAAAAATTATTCTGCAAAAAAGGTTTCTTTTTCTACGTTGAAAGTGAAGAGAATAGGCTTTGATTAAGCTGGTTCACTGAAACACCCTGGCAAAAGCAGCATGTATGCACATCAGCATCATTACCCATGACATACTGTACTGAAGCCCCCTAAATATTGTATGCACTATCTTTCACTTTAATGTTGCTTTCAAGTAAGTTGCGTGCGTCAGCCATGCACAGTCAATTAAGCAACTACCACCACACTCTACGCACCGATACGCAATTACCAACACACTCACATGGCCACTGTTGCTATTTCTCAGGGTGTGTGTCATTTAGAATTCACTTTAACTTGGTGGTATAAACAAAGGCCTTTTCTTCACAGCAGTGGTCTATACACTTCGCCTCCATGTCTGTAAATGTTTCATCCTTTTTAACTGCTGTACAAGATCCATGCTACGGAACAGCTGCACTGTCAAAAACAAGCTTCCCTGGTGTGTTTCTGGCAAAGGCATCCATAAAGTGTTTTGTCAAATGCTGGGGGAATATGTCAAATATTTTAAAATCATTATTATTTACTGTTGTGATTTAAATGTAACTCTTAAAATGTTGCTTCTTTTGTGGCCTTCAACTTTTAAAATCCTACAATTTTAAATATGTAAATGCTACACAGAACTGTCAATCACTTGGAAGCATCTGGAAGGGGGGTTACCTGGTCCCAGTCTATGCTGCGGAAAAACGTGTGAGCCTTGATGTCGGTAAAACCAGTTTGAACCTGGCAACCCAACCTCTCTTTGGGTCCTGTAGAGAATTAAAAAACAGAATTACTTGAGAAAAGCGTGGTATATATTTGCTTGCTTAGGTATTTCATAGAATAAAGTATGCCTATGGATATGTATATAACATGTGAAACTTTAGTGGAAACAAAGGTCCTAAGGGGCAGTGTCTGTAGGGCTGGTATTGGATTTACCACAGCAATATGCAAATACAAACTAAACACCCACACACACATGCTCTCAGCCAAACTGATGAGGCCTTGACATGGATTGGCTGTCACATTGCTGCCACTAATGGGGTCTTGGCCACAGTCCTACACAGAGATGGAGGGAGGGAAGGAGAAAAGGAGAGGAGGAAAGGAGAGGCGAGGAGCAGAGAGGAGGGGGTCTGATTAGACCCATTGGGGTGTGTGTTCTCTGCTCTCACCTTGTTTAGAAAGCCCTTCAGCACGCTGGCAGCCTTCACTGACAAAGACCGTGGGATACGAATGGGCTTTTCGAGAATAACTGTGGAGAGAGAGAGAGAGAGAGAGGAGAGAGAGAGAGAGAGAGAGAGAGAGAGAGAGAGAGAGAGAGAGAGAGAGAGAAGAGTAGAAGAGTAAGCAAGACAAAAAAAAGTGAGTGTGTGAGAGAAAGCGTAAAATAGAAAGAGAGAGTTAGGGAAGAAGAGATGAGGAGGACAATAGAGATGAGAGAGACAAACAATGGGTGTACACCATCCGGCATACCAGTGAGGGCCTGTCTGCTGTGTGGGAGTTTAAACGGGGGGATGGGAGAGAAAATGAAGGGAGGAGGGAAGAACTGAGGAGAAAGGGGGAAATGCTATGTTCTGTACATCACAGGCATCTGTTGTCAGCCAGGGTTTCTCAGTTGAACAATATTGGAAAAAAGGGAGATGGAGAAATAGTATGGACCACATATGAGTATTCATAATGTATGCTTGTGACCTGGAAACACCTGTGTTATTTAAAGTTTTATCTATACAACACAAATAATATTTAATTAAATTATATACTATTATTTACATACTATTCTGCATTTTTACTCTTTTTTTAAGTGAGTAAAAAATGACCTGACCTGACCCCAGTATCGTTTTCCATCATAATCTGACCCTCATCTTGTGTGGAAGACAGTATCCTTGTCCTCTTGTTTCCTGGTGAGTCAAATCAAGCTAAATCCCTCACAGAAATCCAACCCCAGAAAACAACTCGCCAAGCGATCCTCTCTGAACAGCGATGATGTCTGTCTCTCATCCATCGTTTTCCCCCATCAATCCCCCCCCCCCCCCCCCCCCCACCCCCCACCACCAAAGTCAAAACAAACATTGCGTGTCTTGGAGCAGACGATCGGATGCAAAGCCGTTTAACATCTCTGACCTCTCTGATGATGAACAGATTACAGGCCAAACAGTGTTCATCCCTCTCCTTCCTAAATGCCATCACCCCATGTTTGTTGTTTGTTTGTTTACGCCAACCCTCTTATTAAAATCCTGAGTGGATCAGCTTTCTCAGGGACAGTTGGGGCATTCAGGGCAGCCTCACTCGCCAGCCCTCCATGCACCACTGGCCCGGTGCCACGGAGGAGGGTTAGCCTCTCTGGTGGCATCTCTATGTGTGTGTGTGTGTGTGTGTGCATAGGTGTGTGTTCAGCCGCACAGGGTAACGTCATGGAAAGCCATCCACCATTTTTGCTGAAGCCCAGCCTCTCTGAAGTGACATGGACACAGCAGGACAGGTAAGGGGACATGGTTGGTGGAACAAGGTTGAATTGCACTGGTGATGCCAGAGTGTCAGAACTACACAGACACTAACATTCTTAAAAATAATACAAATCATCATGTCACCTGTGAAAAGGTTTGCCAAGCTCTGTGTGTCTGTCTATAGCTGTGGGTTGGCATGGGTGGCATGCCTGCCCATGTTGGGGTTGGCACAGGTTAGGGAGGTGGCATATGGCTGCACTGCTCCTATGGAGATTGGTCTGATTTCCGTTGGTGAGGTGGCATCCAGGAGCATGCTGTTTGCCCTGTGGGGGTGAGTGGAGTACAAGAGGGCTGGCAGATGCCAGTTTCTGGTGCCATGCTATGCCACGGGCGGGCATGGTTGGGAGTACATGGCATGGAAGACTGGAGGGCGGTTATGGTGGAATGTCCGTTACAACAGTAAGGTGTTGGGGGGTCACACTCTACCATATGGTTAGTCTACAAATACACACTAGGACTCATGGATACTTGGAGGAAACAGTTGGCGTGGTCTCCCCTTACAAGACTATTCAAGATATCCAGATCATCCAGCTTACGGTTCAGAAACACCTCTCGACTCTCTCACCTTGGAACAGGTACTCCTCTGTGTTCATGTCAGGATTGTCTGTGATGATGTCAAATGGGGACCTTCCGGCCATCATCTCAAACATGAGCACGCCCAGTGCCCACCAATCCACACTGAAGCCTGAGAGAGAGAGAGAGAGAGAGAGAGAGAGAGAGAGAGAGAGAGAGAGAGAGAGAGAGAGAGAGAGAGAGAGAGAGAGAGAGAGAGAGAGAGAAGAGCAGGCCTTGGTTACAGTCAGCAGTGATGTGTTACCAGCCTTGTTCCTTACAAGTTCTTCTGGATTCATTGCCAGACAAAATAGACAGATCGTTTTTGGTCCAGTCCAGGCACTCACCATAGTCTTCCCCTCTGAGGATCTCAGGGGCAATGTAGTTAGGGGTCCCACAGAACGTACTGGTGGTGTCCCCTGGTCTTATCCCCTCCTGAGAGGGGGAAAAGACGCATGATGGTAGTAAAAGCAAAGAAAAGTTACGAAAATATAATTGAAGTGGAAAGAGAAGGTTAAATCAAAAAGATCCTGGATGGAAAGGAAAAGTCAAAAAGAGAAAATAGTCTCTCTGGCTACCAAAGCCTTGCATTATTCACTGTAGTGGAAGATAGCACCTCTGCTGGCCAAGAGGCCTTACCTTGCACATCCCATAGTCTGTGAGTTTAATGTGTCCATCGTGGTCCAACAGCACGTTATCCAGTTTCAAATCCCGGTAGATGATGCCCTTTTCATGCAGGAAATTGAGCGCGATACAAATTTCAGCAGCATAGAATCTGAAAGGAGTGTAACAATCAACTCAGTCAGACCTCTACACACCACCTCCAGGGGCATTCTCACCTGTCTTTCAAGAAACACATTCATGAGCCCCAAATCACTCTAAACTGAAGCTAAAATGCATAGTGCAATAGGTTTTACAGATTCTTAAAAAAAAAGGATATTCATGTTCCCAACATTTGGCTACATGAGAGCCCATTAGTCTATCTCATCTGAACCCCTCAGTTTTTCTTCCAAAGTAGTTAGATTTCCCATCACAACACATACTGTCTCAAGGAGATAAGTCTAAGATGCCCCTGGCTGTGAGCTTGTTTTACCTCTCACTGTCTGAGACTCTGACCATGACTACCCCCACCGGGCAGTGTTTTCTCACAGTTGGCATCCAGACTGGCATAATCTGCATCCTGTCAGCTATGCCATCATTTCCCCCCCACCCCCCCTAACCCAGGGGGTCTCTCTGGGAGCGTAGCTCATGAATATGTACGATCATTATTGGTGATTACCATGCTGTTTTGCATAGACAAGCTGGGGCTTCTGGAAGACAGATACAGGAGCCGGTGGGGGACTGGTGCCTCTCTAAATTACCTCGCCTTTGATCCTACGATTATAACCGCCGCCACTAAAGCGGCCACGTCGACAGGCACAATGAATTATGGGTGCACATTATGTTTGGTTGAGGTCAGTGATTGGTACTCTACTGGCCTTACTGAATCTCTGAAGAGTATCCTCTCAAATAGTTCTTTCATCCTGAGCAAAACTGAAACTGGAGACATACAATTTAAAAATGTAAACTAGAAAAAGCCAATTAGAAGTAGCTGGAGCCTCTGTGCATGTCCCTGTGCTGTTCCGACCATTTGGTTATTCTCATCCTTTGAACGGGAACTTATGATCCAGTTGAACAACTGATGTCAACTTAACCAGATTCCAATCAGGACAGCGCCGAGGGCTGGCTGCTTCTGTGACATCCTGTTCTCACAGGATGGCTTTCCTGGAAGCCACTCATCCCTCTGCCTTGTCCCTTACATTTTCAATTCCATGTGCAAGAGAGAGAGCGCAATGGAGAAAGAGGATATTGGATGGAAAAATGAGAGGGAGGTAGAGACCATGCCTTGGACTTAATCCACTTTTGTCAAAAATCTAAAATATTATCCATGTTGGGATGTGAATATTTATCCTTGGAAATAAATGGATAACTCTGAGACAAGCTCTGTAACTGTAAGAGGGTGAGGTTTGTGGTTTCTCCCCCATGTAAGCGGTGGTAGTTAGGAGATGGATGGTTACCGTGCGTGTTCCTCTGGAAGCTTCCGTTGTCGTTGCATATGAAACATCAGGTCCCCTCCGTTCACATACTCAATCACCAGAAATAACCTAGAAGCACAGCCAGGGAAGGGGACTTTTTTGTTGTTAGTTTCCCTCTAACATCATGAAGAATTGTTGTCTTTTGAGGGATTTGTATTCTGAGGCACAACATCCTGAGAAGCTCGGATCCCAAAAAGCAATTTTTTCCAGACAATACAGGAGTAGGCTATTCATCAAACTGCCAGCAGAACTGAAATTGAATGAAGATCTCCAGTTAAATAAGGTCTTCATGAAAACGGTCTTCATGAAAACTTGATCATTTATATAATGGTAGCTTTAACAACAAAAGAGTAGAATGGGCTCAGTGATTGGATTTGTTCCTTTTCAGTTTCATTCAAACTCATCTGTTCTTTCCCCATCAGAGATGGGCTCTCTTGACTAGGTTAAATTTCAGGACACTCCTTCGAAATCTGCTTTTGAATCAACTTTGCATTCACCGACACTGATAATGTGGGTAGAATGTTTCATGTTGTACACTGGACAGGCATAGATGTTTCACAGTTCAAGGTCGGGGGTGCAAGGCTGCTGTTGTAGTTGCATGGGATGGTCATGTGAGATTTGTTTGTCTGCCACCCAGCCTCTTACCGACTTTCTGTCTGGAAACAGGAGTGAAGGCCTACTAAAAACGGATTGGTCGACGCCTGCTCAAAGACATGTTTCTCCGTCTGCACCCAGTCGATATCCTTTAGAGTCAGACAGACAGGAAGACAGACACAAACACATAGATACAGAAACAAAAACAGAGGAATAAACACATTAGCAATCCACTTGTCTGATCAATAAACTGCCACCAATAGCTTAAAGTCAATGCATAATGCCACGGGTAAAAGTAACGTTTAGTATCAACCTTGTGTAGCAGGCTAACCCCTCTCCCTTTCATTATGAGTTGATGTGCTGTCAAGACAATTCCCAAGAGGGAGAGGCACATAACGAAACACTAATGTATACTTCCGCAGCATGGTCTTGAACAGTTATAAGATAACAACTTTTTCAAATAGAAAATTATACTACTTTTATTCATCTCTCCGAAATCTCTGAATGAGTTGTGTTCTTTATTTAACGTAAACAATGCTGGTACTAGTTCAACTGCAGAAATGCCCGGTTATTATTTCAGGCAAACTGTGGCTTGGAAGAATGAAACATCAAACACTACTCTCGCTAGGGGACACCACCACAAAAGAAGGAGCATTAGTCAGTGAGACACCTGGTATTTTCTCTTCTGATAAAGCAGGGGGTAAAGAGAGCAAATGAAACAAGAATTACTAAGACACAGCTTTCAAAGAGACATTCAATTCATTGTTCAATCAAATATGTGCCGTACAATACCTGACATTTACAAACACATTATGACTTGATTTTCAGGCTACCTCATCTGACAAGACACAGATTATGAATGCACATTCTCTTTAGGCGTACACCCTCTCAAATGTACACAGAAACATACGTGCATACACACACACCCACACATATACAAACATACCCACAGACAGACAGCTTTACAAATCTGGACATTTTAATTTCCGACCCCAGTGCCCGTAGAGAGCAGATTACACTGCATGGTATCAGCTGAGGTTGGAAGTCATGGAGGAAGACAGCTGTTGGGGCTTTTCTAGGACATGACCTTCCTTCCTCTTCTGCCCTGACTGTTGTCATTTGCTAAATGTGTAGTCTCTCTCACCACCAGTAGTATAAAATAAATACAAGTATAAAATCCTGTCACATTTCTGCTTGAGAGTTAAGGAACAAATATATATTACATTCCCATTTTAAAGGAAGGACAAAGCATCCCAAACAGTATTGGCTCATGCCTCCCTCGATTCCTCCCCCATTACGATAGAGAAAACAATCTCAGGTGCAACCTGTCTGTCTGGGGCATTTTGCTCTTGGCTCACTGTTTGAAAAGCTGTCCTTGGCTGGCCTAGCTGGGGTAGGATTGAGCCGGGACGGGGCACACCGGAAGCCAAGAGCTGACTGGGCGTAACAGAGGCCAGCTGGGCTCTGCTCCGGTCCAGAGAGCTGCTCTGACGCACAATCCTCTTCAGACACTCAAGCGGACTATGTGTGACTAAGATAGATCCATCAGGAATGAATAAAGTTATTTTAAATTGAACTGAACGATACCACCTGGCCTCCACCATGTTGTTTATACCTAATTCGGTATCAGGCATGTAAGTGGAGGAGGCCAAATTGGAAAGAGAGATTTGATGGGTCAAAATGCAGCTCAGGATTGCCTAGTCTTTCATCAGTCCTCAAAACACTGCCAGTCTTTTCTTTTAGTACAATAGATCCATCCAGCCGTTTAAAAAACATATGGGAAAGAGCTACATTCTACCAAGTTCATGTTTCTTATGTTTATAACTTGATTTGATTGTATGCCAACCCGCCTTTAGTAGTAGTGGAAGGGAAAGTAATGATTCATAACATTAACTGGTCAGTTGAGCTTCCTGGCACTGAATTTATGTACAGCCTTTTAGAGGACTCTTTATGCTGCGCTGTTGGAAAGTACCTTTGATGTCAGCCTTTAATAAACAAATTAATAATTAAACAAATAGAAATCCAGGCATACATTAATAAATATTTCACTGTGATAACCGTCTGGATCACTGTTCAATAAAAAATCAAACTTGGAAATGATCTGTTCATGAGGGGACAGTGTAGAAACAGACTATTATTGTAGCATTGATAAATGTTTTGTAATTTTTATGCACAAAAGTAACAGAGACAATTTATATGTAATCCAGTGCAATTTTTCCCAATTTCAATTGGTATGGAAGAATAGTAATACCATAGCGCCACCTAGTGGATATATGTAATACAACTGCCTAGATGACCGGTAAGCTAATACTCGATCTGTACCCAGCAACTACAGTACTACAGCTTAGGACTCCTCAATATGAAATGATTCTATTTATAGTATCTCTTTTAGAAACCAGTTTTCATCTTCATGGTTTCCAGATGTGAACTGTCTCACCAAAGCGTTTGTGTTTCATTCATTCATTACTCTGCTTCTTTTGTTCCTTCAGTTTCCTTCCTTGTCTTTATGTTTTTCTCCACTTCTATTGCATGTATTTGTTCACTTTCTCTTCCTCATCTTTCCCTTTTCCCATCCTCCGCCTTTCTTCTTTCTTTCTCTTCTTTTCAAATCCCTCAGCCCATCTCTACTCACTCTGGCTTGTTGTGGCTTTGTCAGTCTCCCGCCTCCCCGCCTCCCCCCTCTCCCTCTCCCTCCTCCCTACCTCGTCGTCATGAACAAGCTCCTTCTTCACCACCTTCATGGCGTAGATCTGCTCGTTCTTCTTCAGCCGCACCAGCAGCACCTTAGCGTAGCTGCCGCGCCCAATCACCCGGATCAGGTCAAAGTCGCCCAGGCCCAGCCCCTGGGAGATCTTGATGCCATCAATCCCGTCCACCACTGCCTTGATGTCCTACAGGGCGAGGAGAGGGGAGGAGGGTTACAGCCATGCAGGCAGCATGGAAGCTCGACAGCTCTGGATCTGACTGGAGGTGTCCAGTCACAGATGCACAGAGTCGGCCAGTTTAGGGTTTGTTAGCACACACTAAAAGCTGGAGTGTATGAAACCAAAAGTGAACTCCCATGCTTAGCTGTTTTAAAGAGGAATGTGCTTGTAGTTGGCCTCACCTCTGAGTCGTCCTCTGTTTTGTCCACCTTGCGATTGTGTGGTAGAAATGGTACTGATGAGCAGAGACAGAACAGAAGACCATATATCACTCTCAAGTATTTATAATGCCATCTATGTTATAAATGATTGAAACTAACTGGTGTGAAATGACCTTGTCCGTTATACACATACTCTACACCCAGTATTACGTTTGCACTGTGCAGGGTTGTTGTAATTCCCTTTGACCAGCAGAGGGCAGTGTGCTCTGCAGAGATCCAGACTCCCTACTGCCTCTATCCAACTAGGTCAGCCCACCGGTGGATACAGTGCTGTTCTGTCATCACTGGTCTACTGTGTGGCACTACAGTCACCTGCTGGGCCAACAACCTTCACAGTGACCTTTACACTGGGGAACTTCACAGAGGAGTGTGTGTAGTGTACATCTTAGTCACAATGGGAGGCATGTCCTTCTAGACATGGCCCATAGGCCTTGTAAACATTGGAGCAGTTGTGCAAGACCTGGGGGATTGAGCTATTGAACCCAGATCCCATGACTAGATTGTGGGGTTAAAAGACTTGAGAATGTTCCTTTGCACTCCAAAATACCAGAGAACGCTTGCAGCAGCAGCAGCAGCAGCTTGCAACAGACTACAACTAAAAGGGACAAGCACAGCAGAGGATGAAGCAGGCTCACCCGTCACATGAGACTTCAGTTGACTTTTGTATTACCCATGAAACAGCATAGTTCATCATAAGACTTTACACACATTTTCAGAATGTGTTCTCCAGAGAAGATCACATCAGACATATTGCAAACAGAGGAGCTTTCCTGGGATGTGAGCAGCTTACTTCCATCTGCGTCCTCAGTGTCTTCAGGTGGGAGGTCCACCTCTTCACTCTTCTCATTTAAAGGGGGCTCCTGTGATGGCATGACTGGATCCTGGATGGGAAATGGCCAAAGATCATACAAATAACTTCACTTAGTGTTTATGCTCCAGTAGACAACAGTGCAGCTCCAGGACATCATGACCACTGGTCAACCTCTACAACAAAAAGAAAAGGCAGGTGAAAATGATTTAAAGTTGAGTTAGATACCTGATGCCTTCCTGCATACATCTACATCCAGCTAAATTAAAAAGGCTGAGGGTGATCAGGCTATTTTCTGTTTGATGATTAGATGGTGCTGTCAGGCATGGAGGCCTGTCTGACATCACAAAAGGCTAGACTGAAGAAGCTGCTTCTGAAAGAGCAGCATTAAATGCCATGAAAGAAAACTGTATTGATTAGTCAGGGATGGACTTTGTTTGCATGGAGATCTACTCAAGACTCTACTCTACTACTCTAATTTGTACCACATGAACTAATTCTGAACCTTGTGGGTCAACAGAGGGGCCTCGAGATGTCTAATGTGGTATTACTGTGTCTGTGCTCCAAATTAAAAGATGTGTATCAAAGGCAAACACAATGTTTCCTTATTCTAGAGGACACGTGATTCCTACGATATTCACTGCAAAAAGAGGGTCATTCACATGCCAAGCATACAAGCCTAGTGTACATTCATTTGACCTGAGGTAACACTCCAGTGTAATGTATCCTTTCCTGTCAGAAAAGTCTCCTATTCAGAAGGGCAGGGCAGGGCATCCTGAGGTGCAACAAGCACATAAGTACCAGAATGAGGTATAGCGGAGAGTCACATACTGTTTCAACTAGCATCTTTGGACATACTGTACACCAAACAGCTACTGTTGAACGTAAACTACCATAAAGCCCTTTGCCTCAGGATGCTTGAGTGATTTGTCTTGAACCTGACCGAACAGTGTACTCACCATAAGCCTTTGGCAGGTCAGAGGGACGAGTTTGTGACAGCGCTTATGGACCAGCAATTTGCAGTTGATACACTTGTAGCCCTGCCTCCCCAGCCCCCATATCCTTTCACTGCAGTGGCCACAGTATGCTTTCTGGAGAGCAGACAAGATGGAGAAAGGGGGGTTATACTTTAACCTGATGACATAGTTACACAGAGACGTATTGATTAAGAATCAATGGGTGACAGCTAATGCACATAAGCCAGGAGACGAGTGTTGGAATTTAGTGGTAATCATTGCTAAGGAATTTCCAAGAAGGTGACTATGTCAAGTTGTAGTGAAATACTCATTGAAAATTGTTTTCAGTATAGCTCCAAGAAATATTTAAAATCAATAATTAACGAATCATCCGTACACTTGCTTGTTAAAATAACATTTATGTCTTTGTTCGGTCTAGACACTAGTGAGTCAAACATGTCACAGAGCACATGAATGTGGGAATGTTGTGTCTATTGCAGAATACTGACACTTAATCACAATTCTGAGGAGAACAGAGCCGCAATCAAAGCACTGTTGCCATGGAGATACTGCTGATAACTTCAAAGTTTCTCCCCAACCCCCTCCCAAATTGACTCAACAAGAAATGTTTGGGGATAAAGTTATAAATTAATAAAGCCTTGCGCTTTTATTTGTCCCAAAAAAAAAATCCCTGTGTGGCACAGACACCCTGGGGATTAAATAACCCTTGTTCTGAAGTAAAAAACTTTTGAAGATGGGTGCCCAGAACTCCCTGCCAGACTGACTGGGAAGAGAGGGTCCATGGACAAGGAAACACAGGGGGTTATAATCCATGCCCTTTGTTCTTTAAAGGAGACATCGTTTGAATGTGTTACTGACTTTGAGTTGAGGGATACAGATCTGCAAGAATCCAAAATGAAGGACCAAAACCGTTACCAATCACTGACAACTTGGTCTTGACAAGATACATTTAGATTGGATGAGATCACCTTATATAATCCCTATCAAAGATAACGAAAACTTTTGTAATGAGAGGACTAGAGCAAGTCTGAATTTATTTTCTTGTTGCTATGTTGATTGGTGATAGTGATGCATTTTCCGCTTCAAGTGGACACTTCTTTTTACCTCCATACAACTGATTAAGACAATAAATTGTCCTTGCTCCAACAGGCTGTATTTATCGCAGCATTTATCCAGGAGCCCTGAACGTCTTGTCCAACTTCTTGCGCCAGCTCACTGTCGACTTGAACATGGCCGATACACTTTAGTCAGACTGGCCTTTTAATCGGACGCTCGAGTCGTTCCATGCTGCTAAGAGAAGAGAGGAGCTAGGCAACAAATGTGGAACAGACCCCATAAAAGTGTATTAACTGACATTGCAGTTGGCCCTGAGTCAGAGCAATGAAGTCACCCTCTGCGGTGCCCTTGACCCGCCACACAGACTCCCCAGGGTGCTGTTGTATAAGAGACATCAGCCAGCCCTGCCTGTTCATGCTCAGAAGCTCAGATGAGTTGGACAGCAAAGTGGTGTGCGCTAATCATTTACATTCACATTTACATAAAAAAGGTGCTAATGATGCAACCGAGTCATTGTTTCTCCCTGAAGTGCACAACACCGTGACACGATGCACATTTTTCTGCCAGGGTGAGGGTGTTCAGCACAGTTGTTGCAGTGAATATAATGTGTTATTTCTAAAGCTGTTATAGACTATGATCTGCTAGACATTAGTAGAATGATATGACTGGCTGTCAGCAGTTCATGCTGGGAGAAAAGCTCTTATCGATTGGCCACTTAGGTATCACTCCAGGTCATGAACAGGTCTGGAAACAGATTCAGCTAAGTAGCTCTTCCTGCGTACTGAAAAGTCTTTATCATTACTCCTCAGCTTAAAGGCTTGACAGACATAGAGCTCTCCACCATAACACTCTAATAAAAATAATGGAGAGCATAGGCAAACACACCGAAATGTCAACACATATGTGAATGACTAGTGTATCTAAAAACGCCAGAAATTGAATCATGAATTTAGCAGCAGAAGCGAGAAGCCTTGTTTTAGCCATGTCTGCCTGATGTCTCAGTGGAGAGTTTGAACTGACGCGACTCTGCTTTGTTTGGGTCTTTTATTCCGCTCTACTAACAGACCAACCTCAACAACAAGCCTATACTGTCAGTCACCTCCCTACCAAATAGTAATGGAGGGAATGGAGAGTGAAGTCAAAAGACCCCATTATGTCTCAGAAGAAGTATTCACAATGTATTTATGCTCCACAACAGAAAGGGAAAGAGCGAGAGAGAGAGAAATTGAAAGAAAGAGTGGATAAGGGTGTGTAGCCTGTGTGTGTGGGTGGGTGTGTGTGTGTGTGTGTGGGGGGGGGGGGGGGGGGGGGGGCGAGTGAAACCTGACCCACTTCTCCATTTAAAGCATCATGAGGAAAAGTGTTGAGAAACTTCCCTAACCAGAACAGTCCAAACAGTCCATACTGTAATAACCCGTTTCAAAACCACACCAACAAACTTCACTTACTAAACTCTAAACATTCTGTTTCAGATGTGGTTAGGCTAATAGTGAAGGATTCACAGTCACCGAAACATGGAGTACAGTTATAAAAAAAAAAGAATTCTGGAAATGAGAGGTCTTGCCAACCTTTATCCAGCCCTCAAAGCACTTTTGAGCTGCTTACCATCAGTGGAGGAGATAATGGAAGTCCACTGCTCTGAGCTGAGAACCCGTGTCTGCTGAGTTAGCAGACTGGTGCACTTAGCTGCCCCACAGTCCAGCCTGGACATTCACAGTAACACCACAGCACCTCAGGGACACATTCACCCTCAGTAACCATCACAACCACACCTTTACTAACCAGGCTGCTAGCCTATTTAGAGTGTTTTAACTACTCAACAGGCTCTAAGTGGTCTACATTCTAACTGAACACATTCTCCAAGTCAAGTTACATGCTGTTTAATTAAGGAACTTGGAATTTAATTAAGGAATTTGGCGTGGTGCAGTTAGGTGGCAAGATCTGGCACTCCCTCTCCTGCCCTCTTCCTCTCGTCTGTGCTTGTGGTAGCATCTGCAAACACACAGCACCTGTGTCTCACATTTCCCCTTCAGAGGGGATAGGCACTCAGGAGCTGACAGTAACAGCATTAACCTCACCCTCCTGCACCAAGGCAGAGTGGACACTGTGCATTAAGAATGACTGTTGGTGAGCTGCAGCATGGTAACCATAGGAATGTAGGTCACATGCTAATGCATGCTAATGCTAACTCTCCTCCGCACCTCTGTGAATTCTACCAGACACTGCCTCTTACCAGCATAACAACAGGAATGATGTGGTGTGTGTGTGAATGTTTGGGTGTGTGTGTGTGTGTATATGTGTATCAAAACAAGGCACATCTAGGCCATTTGAATTATGCATCAATATCCACACAGCTCAGTGGCACCAGTGACTTAATAACCTGCCATATATTATTCAACCACAATGTTTGTTAATGACTGTGTAACTCATAAATATAAAAGTCTAGAAGATTTCTAAAATTCTACCATATTACTTGCTTCACCAACTTCTTTCTGGTCAAATTGGTCTGGTCAAGACTGCGAATCAATGTCAGTTATAGTATTGACAAAAATGACCACACCATTGTCCTCACACAGGTAGCAGTCAGACTGGGTGAAGTGTGTAAGGCACAAATCATGTGAAGTTGTCCTAGAAATGTATGTCAAATTGAATTTAAGAACGCTGGAGGTGGTGAACGGGGTGGGACTCACCCTGTTAAAGCGCTTGGCCTGGAAGAGGTGTCCGTTGACTCGGTAGAGCTTCCTCCATCTTCTGGCCCCACGGCGGTAGATCGATTCTAGGATAGAAAGGAAACGGTGGTATAGGAGCAGCATTGGGAGAATGAGGGATCGACACAGAGATGGAGAGAGGGATGGTGGAGGAACAATGAGAGTCCGGTCTCCCCAAAAAATCCCAGAGGAGAAAGTACAGCGCCAGGGCTGGACAGAGAACTGTGGCTGGCCAGAGAAGGAGAGGGCTCTTGACTTGCCCTTAAAGCCACGAGCTTTCAGGTCTTTATCAAAGTGAGTGAGGAGAAAACCCATCAGACTCCTTAGAGACACACACATGCTCACACCCATACTCTCAGAACTCACTTCCCTCTCCCTCCCTCCCTGCCTCCCTCCCTCCCTCCCGCCTTCACTCCATCCAACCCTCCCTTTCTCTTACACTCTCTCTATCCCCCCCCCCCCCCCCGTTCCCTTTCCCGCCCCCGTCTCTCTTTGTATCAAACTCAAGTAAACTGTTCCATCCTAACACAGGTTCATATACTGATGCAAGTTATATAAAACCAAGATTTTATAGGGTGGATGCCTTTCCCTCATTCACCTTCCTGTAGGTGTACATGGTGATGAGATAACCCTGATTAGTGTTAGTTCTGGATGATATGATTATGAGATCCTTTGATATAAGGAGTCAGGTGGCTGAGCGGTTAGGGAATCGGGCTAGTAATCAGAAGGTTGCCGGTTCGATTCCCGGCCGTGCAAAATGATGTTGTGTCCTTGGGCAACGCATTTCACCTTACTTGCCTCGGGGAGAATGTCCCTGTACTTACTGTAAGTCGCTCTGGATAAGAGCGTCTGCTAAATGACTAAATGTCTAAATGTAAATATAAAAGACAACCTGAACTGTTGCACAAAAATAAGCTAATAGGGTTATTTGTACGTTGTTGTATCGCTTTGGATAAAATTGTCCAGATACTAAATGAATAAAATGTTCTAACATGTATTATTAATGCATACATTACTGCTGAATGCTGATCGTTAGCTCTTATTGAATGATAATGATGATGATGATGATGTCATACGATTAGTTGGAATATTCTCATTTCCAGATAGATATTGCCCGCCTCCTCCATAGCTCGTCTCTCAGATAGATGTGGCAAGTGAAGTCATCATGAGGGGAAACCAACCACACCCCAGTCAATAACACAGAAATTCGATAGTACTCCACTACTGCAATTTCAGCAGACATGAATCCTATGGACAACAGAATTTGTCCAGTAATCATCGTGACAGGGGATTACTGTGTGTTGGTCAAATGAGGTGAGTCCCATTCTCAATCAGAAACTGTGTTGTCTCACCCCTCATTGCTTCTTTCCTCTACCAATCCCCAAATCTTTGACTGAGCTAACCCTCCATCCCAGCCTTGCTGATTGCTGACTGGTGTCTCTGTCTGGTGGTCTGGTGGGTGCGGCATGTGCCCGCTCACTTTGCCTCTGTTGCCATGGCAACTCCCTCATCAGCCCACCGCATGTCAGCTGTGGTTAGTTAATTGTGATGACGAGGGGCCTTATCGGCAAATAAAAGTGAATCTTCAAATAAACAAGCACAGCTCCTCTACTCTGAAGGCACACACCGTATAAAATATGCTGTCGTTGTGCAAGCTTGGCGGATTTGTATGACTTCTTTATTTTTTTTGTGTTTATTGCCTCAAAACTGGGTGCAGAGTCAGTGCCTGTTTAATTTTTCATACCCTGGGGTTCATCTATCTTCTTCTTATCACATGGAGAACCCACACCATCCTTTATATTCAAGACAAAGATCCCTCTCTTTCTCTCACTCTACGGCATTTAGCCACACACAATATTGATATGATTGAAATAAAACATTCTCTCTCTGTGCATGGTTTTGTTTGCTTTATGCAATGAGGTCAACCGGCTTTAGTCTCTGTTTAATCTTGGGCTGCTCCATTTCTTCCATCAGGATGTTCATACGCTGAACATTATGAGCAAGTCGGGCCGTATTTCCTCTGTGCTGCCCTAACATGACTTTGCTGTGTTGTTTAGTATGCAGCTTCAGCACGGAGGCATGGAGAATGGGATTCAAACGCTCGACAAGACACTGAAGGCAGAACAACAGAAGAGAAGAGCTGGTTTCCAAGGTTCAGTGGGCGTCTCATCCCTGTCAGAGTGGTGGAATGCAGCCTGAGCACCATGCAGGGGACTGTAATGCAGACCGTGTCTGGACCGTGTCTGGGAGGACCTGGGCACCTCAGCCTCGCAGCTGTGATGGATGCCATTACCTCGGAATCCATTACCCTCTGATAATTAAAGCCTGCTGGTTTCATGTCCGAAACTAGTGATGGAGAGCATTTCATTTAACAATGAGAAGCCTGCATACACACACACACACTAAAATAAGAGTGTCGCAGATACAGCCATGTTACGCCATCACGCATGCACGAGCACACACTCAAATGTGCCGCAGGTACATTCATGTTATACCCTCATCTGAACGTACAGTGAAACTACATCTGTGTTAGTACAGACAGGGCAGCTCAAGGAGGAAGAGCCCTTGCTCTTTAGCACTTTTGTCTGTGGATTCTCCCGCTAATCCTGTTAAATCAAGGCCCCTGAAAGGAACCGCCGCCCGCCACCACAGATTACCACGCGTTGTTTCCATAGCTACCCAGTTTTCCCTCTCCTCCACCACGCATCATTGTGGGGAGACACAACATGCCACTGCAGAGAAGCAGGCATTATCCAATCACCAGTGAGCATGTGGGTGTCTGAGCGTGAATTACCTTTCACATTACAGGTTTGCGGTGGCCACATGTCCAGCACAGCATGTTAGGTTTAGATGCAAACCTGGCTTGTCTATCAGGTAAACTGCAGGGTTTAGTGTAACTATCCTATCATGTTAAATATTTTCTGTACATGGACTAAGAGTGTGTGTAGCTGGTGTAGATTAGTGTTGGTCTCAATTTAGAATATGACATTTCATCTACATCTGTGTGCAAAGTAACCGCGAGACTGAATGCACAAAGGGGAGTCTCTGTTCAAACAACCTCTGAAAGAGAGCAGGTGCACCTTTGTTTATGAACCCTGACCTCAGCCGGAGCGACTTGATGCTGCCACACTCAATGAACAAGGTTTCAAGGTTTCAATGATTACAACACTCCTAAAAACCCACTGCCCTGGGGCAACGACAACACAAGACTGCAGACAGGCTAGGGGAGGTGTGAACACACATCTGATAACATTTACATTTAGTCATTTAGCAGACGCTCTTATCCAGAGCGACTTACAGTGAGTACAGAGACATTCTCCCCGAGGCAAGTAGGGTGAAGTACCTTGCCCAAGGACACAACGTCAATTTGCGCAGCCCGGAATCGAACCGGCAAGCTTCTGATTAATAGCCCGATTCCCTAACCGCTCAGCTATCTGACTCCCTGATCTGATCAGATCAGACTGAAGTTGAGTGTGTGTGTCAGAACCATACCTTAGCACCACACCAGGACCTGCCGTTGCAGTACAGCAGTGTGAAAGGCTCTTACGCTACATAAACTTGTATGTCCCAAGCCATAAAAGTTTACTTTCAGTTTCTAACAAACTATAAATACATATATTCATACATATACAATAAATATAAAGTTGTCAATAAGAGTATATGACAATACAAAATCTGTGAATTTTAAGTACAGATTGTATAGAAAAAGATGAATACCATTCATAATGAAAATGTATTAATCTCTCAATTTATACATTTTATAAGAGATTTAAGCATACTCCACTTGGGGTAAGATGGGGGCAGGGATAATAAGGCTTTCCAGTTTGCAATGGATGAGGTGAGAGGTGGGCAGAGAGATGACTGCTGAGAAGAAGGGGGTATGGGTCATCTGATGCCATCACTGGTCGATCAGTGAAGAGTTAATTTCTCATCATCCAAGTGACCTGTGGGTGTGAGTCAGTATGAGTCAGTCTACGATAATGCTGACTGAACCATGACAACCCCATGGGTCAAATGTCATGATGAGCTAACAGTAGAGAGGTTGAAAACCTGACAGGAGTCTATATGTCCTTAACTTTAATTGGCTTTTAAAAAGCCTGATGTATTCTCTCAACCAGAAGTGTTTTTGGTCGGAGATGATCTAATCAGCACATAATATCAGGCAAAAGACATTATGTTTAATCCTCCATGAACGTCAGATTAAATTAGCTTCAGATGCAAACTGGATCCAATTAAATAACTATGGCAGAGTCAGAACAGACAGAGCATGCTGTTCTGGGCACTGTGTAGAGCAGAAGCAAGGATAACCTTTCCTGAACTGCGACACACACACACACACAACATAAACACACACACACACAACAAAACATAAACACACATGTACACACAAAGGCAAATGTATGCACACACTTCTATAAATATAGACAACCTTGCTGTTACTACACTATGTCACACCACACAAGCATACACACTAGGTTCCTCTGGGTTTACCGACCATGAGCAGGCTGACCTCTTACAACATCCCCCTTGAGACGCAGTGTTGCATTGGCCCATTTTCACCAGCCCAATGCCAGAACAGGAGCCAATGATGGAGAGAGAGACAGAGAAAGACAGAAAAAGAGAGAGACAGAGAGAGACACACAGAGAGAGAGAGAGAGAGAGAGAGAGAGAGAGAGAGAGAGAGAGAGAGAGAGAGAGAGAGAGAGAGAGAGAGAGAGAGAGAGAGAGAAAGAAAGAAAGGGAGAGCGACAGACAGAGAGAGAGCGAGAGGGAGGGACAGAGAGACACAGCACTAAGGTTTAGGCTGAGAAACACACAGAAAAACACCAGGCAAGAAACATGTCAACAGTCCTTCAACAAGGACCACACACACACACCGTACAATACCAGACCTGGGAGAGCGTACGACAGAGCAAGTAATCCCGCCATTTTGTTTGTAAGAGGTTTGCACAAGGCTCTGTGGCTCCTAGCAGAAACCCCTGCAGTTTTGCATAGAGCCGAGGTGGTGCGGATCTACGGCAGGACATTTACAAGGGCTTGACTCACTTCCAGACATTGTTCCTCACACTAGCAGGAAGATGGTAATACTCCCCCAACAACGCCCAGCCTCCCAGCCTGCCCTGAGACCCCTTCAAGGGAGGGCGCTCTATACCAGCCCAAGATTCTTAGGATATAAGACTTCAAAGGTTTGGGGATAAGTCCCTTACAGTTGAACAGTATCATTTCAAAGGACAAGACTGTTCCCATCTTGAATAGACAGTAATGTGAGTCGAAATTGAGTGAGAGAGAACGTCCAAATGGATGATACAGTTGCTGGCACAGAATGCATACCAAAGCATGAGCTAACAGCTAAAGTTTTCGAGGCTCTTGTCCCCACTGGAAGTGTCCCAACATTGTCCCCTCCCAACTCATTAAACATTGTTATTTAAAGTAAAGAAATTACATGCCTTAGACTCCCAATACGAGATTGCCAAGTAAGGGATCTATGCCGCAGCCCGCAGGCTCTCTCGGACACAATTAGACCTCCTTGATTTGGGCCGATCAAACCAAGCAAAAGGCATGACGAAGTGACATCGCCAGTTAATTTAACAGTTAATTAAAATACATTCTTAAAGAGCGTAGAAGTAGCTTGAGAGACTAACTTTCCGAACGTCCCAAACTAATGAGCTGTGACTGAAGGGGTAACAAAGGTTGTGGTGGTTTAGAAGAGTTTCGGAGCCTAGGAAGTTTGTAAGGAGAATGTGTACATGTGGGCGATTTATTTCTCTCTCACCCCTATCTTTCTCTTTCTCTCTGTCACAAAGACACGCACACACTCACACTCTCAGCAGTGTGTGGGATCCCCTGGATCGTGGCTGACGTCCTGCCCTGCGCCGATGAGTCAGCAGCTCTTTGACGACACCATGGCAACAGATATATCTATCTCATCCACCACTGCATGCTGGACCAATTAAAAACAGACACACCAATGTGCATCAAAACAAGATATGCTTACTATCACTATGAGCCTTCATGAGATCTGGATGTTGATCAATTACATTTAACATACTTTTTAAGGACTTTTGGTGGCTACGTGTCAACGTGTTTATCATTGGACCAAAACACAAACAGTTGGAGCCTGGTTCTATGTGTGAGTCTGGAGTGAGACATGCTCGTATCTATCTATAGCAGCTTCACATGCCTTTGATGAGATAAATCTCAAAACAAGCTTTCACACTGGGCTCTAAGGCATCTCTTTGATTCAGAGCTTTTATATTGTACCTTCAATCTTTCCATTGCTCACGCTCAGAAACTGTTTTCTGTTCAGCGCCTCACCCCCCACCCCCCACCCCAATCTCTCGCCCCTCTCATTTTCCCTCAAACATTCATTCCTCTCCCTCTCCCTTACTGAATCTGCAAAAACATGTGACATCAATGGTAATTAGCTTGATACTAGACCTTACAAAGGACTTTTGCTGCAGTAGTTTATGTAACAATTACTGTCCTGGATTTCAAATATACCCCCAACAGTATCATCAGTGACATTATGTTGTTCTGAGGGCACTTCCTATGTGTGAGGACATCTTTTTTTTCTCACAACCTCATATGTAGTCCTAATCCAGCCAGCCATCCAACAGTGAAAGGCCTACTTAGCAGCTACTTACGGGTTAAGTCAATGCCCATGTGTCAGACAATTTAAGGCTGAATATTTGATCAATGTTGGGTCAGGTATGTAAGTCCTACAGGTTCGGTCTGGAACACATGCGAAAGATGTGTCTGTAAGGAGTCTACACCAAGACTAATGCCTGCTTCTCTGCATGTCTGAGAGTGATAACAGGCTTTAATGACCTAAGCATTATTGGCCTTAACTGTATTTGTTATGTCAGTTGTTATACATGTGTGTGTGCGTGATTAGTCTGGTACAAACTGTCTTAGCACTGGGCAATTACTTTTTCTAGCTGTGTCTCCCAGGGATGTCAATGTCCCCAGCCTTTCTCAAGACTTGAAACACATCCCTAGGCAGAGTAGGAAGACTGAGTTTTCTACACGACTTCAAGACAACCCATGGTAACTGAGACAAAGCCCTCTCCTTAACACAAAGACCTTGACCTTTTCTCTGTAATACCCTTGAGAAGGAAAGACAATGGCACAAGACAGATTGACTGAGGCCAACTAGATTAGTATCCACTTGTCAGGGAAGATAGCAGGGGACGTGAGTCTCTAAATAGGTTACAGCGATCACCATCTCAAGCCTCCATGGAGCTCTGCGCTGCTCGGAGACAGTAGCTGTCAGGACTGACAGGAAGCAGCCCAAGGAAAGGATACTCAAATGTTCTTAGCGAGGAGGAAAAAAGGAATATTCAATTTTGACACATTCAGAAACAGCCGGATCCCCTGCTCGTTGTTGGGACTGTGCCGTTTCAGAATATGGGGCTCGAAATATCTATACCTAGAGCTAATTTGCAGTTCAGTTAAGGTGCAAACACGTAGGAACTGAAATATACAAATGATAACTGATGTCTGAAACTCCCCATCTTCACAAATAATACAAACACACATCTGCCAGCTTAACCAGTCTCAGTCTACCACACATGCACACACTGTCACTTAGAAACCTGATTTTCACCTAGCCTGTCTACCTGCATGTTCAGTTGTTCCCAAAGAAAGTACTGTGGCTGTCAGCACAGGCTCCAAGTTGACATGAGGGACAGGTTTAGAACTAGGTTACCGTCCTCTGGGCCATGCCTATGACAAAGACTATGAGCAAAGAGCATTTCTCATCTCAGCCCTACCTTTAACTCGCAGGTAGAAGAGCAACGTGAACAGCATCACTTCATCCGGTGGTATCTCTCCTCTGACTCCCTTGCTTTCACAGTCTGGCTCTCATGATAGAACACAACCCATCTCACTCTCTCTCTCTCTCTCTCTCTCTCTCTCTCTCTCTCACTTTCTCTCTCTCTCTCTCTCTCTCTCTCTCTCTCTCTCTCTCTCTCTCTCTCTCTCTCTCTCTCTCTCTCTCTCTCTCTCTCTCTCTCTCTCTCTCTCTCTCTCTCTCTCTCTCTCTCTCTCTCTCTCTCTCTCTCTCTCTCTCTCTCTCTCTTGTCTACTCCTTCTCCTCCTCTTCATCCAAAACTGTTCTAGTCTTGTCTCTCTCTCCCTCCCTCCCTCTTCTCCTCTGTGCTCCCTGAGGCCGTCTCTCATCAGCAGTCTTTATGTTCTGAAAGGCATGCATTTGCACTCATAGGCAGCGCACACACACACAGGGCAGGACACACTTACACACACACACAGGGCAGGACACACTTACACACACACACACACATACACAGGGCAGGACACACACACACACATCATCAGCTGCCTGTTCCCTACTCCTGTTATTCTCAGTGAATCCCAGTCCCTCGCTTAATTATTAGACATTACCTCATATAACAGTGTAAAAAAATGGTCCCAGGTGAACAGCTCTCATTTTAGGGTTTAGCTGATTGCTTTATCCCTTAGGTGCATAGTGCTAGGGACATTCATCCAAACGGATGGAATCACTGGAGTCACATTACAGTTGTTTTAGTTGTTCAGGTGCCGTTGCACAAATCTTCCACTAGATGGCAGACCCAGCTGCACTTCTGGCAGGATTCTTTGCACTGAATACATTTTCTCCTAAATTTAAACCTGAACTCTATTTTTAGATGATGTGCTGTGCCTAATGGAGCATTTAAGGTGCCTTATGGTGTTCCTGTCCTGGATGACGATTGTTCCCTGGATTATGTGCCTGTGTATAAATATATTTAGCACATGCACCTACAGAAGGCTGCATGGCCTACGCTTGCTTATAGGTACTCCTAAAATCAAAAGTAAAAGCTAATAAATGACCTCTCAGGAGCTACACCCACCCACACAAACCACAGTAAAAACTAACACAAATCGCACCTCTAGAAGTCTTTAAGAAATACTCCCGTTACAGATAAGTAGCTAATTAAAAGCCATAAATTCCACCTTTGGCACTATAAAACACTTGTTTCTGGACAACCGCATGCTAGGTTCTAATTCCAAGCCCAGGAAAGTATTCTTGAAGTTTCCCTCTCCCCCTCCTAACCTGCTATTGTTGCAACACTAGGGAGGGTTGTGCAAGCATTTTCAGAATTCTTTCACAATGAGTGTATAGTCTCTCCCTTCTGAGTTCTGGAAGACTTTATCAAAGTAGGGCTAAAGGCATGTGGCTTTATCAGCAGGGATGAAATATAGCTCATTACCACAGCCATTTACAAATATAACTAGCCCATATGGAAACAATGTCTGCCCTGTATGAGTCAGCACTGCAGGTGCTGCTTGTTAGACATGTAGTCAGAGAATACAATACAAAATACAATCTGAACATGTCAGAGACATGGCTTGGACATACTCTAGTATCACTGCAGAGGTGAAGTTCAGCCTTGAAATATAATTACAGCGGTGCCCAAGACTGTCTGTAGGTAGTTCACAACCTTAATACATACCAAGCCCCAGAAAGTAAGGAATAGGTATTCTGTTTTCTATTTTTGTTGCAAATGCCCCAGCTTCAGAATAACAAACCACGAGGCATACCAAGGTGACCTGGTCAATCCTGCGTTCCACTAGAGGACAATAAGAGGTGGAGCAGACAGGGAGAACGCAATAGAAATAGAGCAAGAGAGACAGAGAGAAAGACAGAGAGACAGAGCAAGAGAGCTAGAGCAAGATACACAGAGAGAGAGAGAGAGAGAGAGAGAGAGAGAGAGAGAGAGAGAGAGAGAGAGAGAGAGAGAGAGAGAGAGAGAGAGATGCATAGAGCAAGAGAGAGAGAGAGAGAGATGGACAGGGAGAGAGCGGTGGTTTATAAGGGGAGGAGGCAGATGTAGGTGGAGTGAATCAGAGGAGGAGGAGTGGAAGGGTAAGAAATGAGATGGCACAAGAAAAGAGACAGAGAGATGAGCAAGGAGGCAGATAAAAGGAGAGGCCACTGCAGCCAGAGGGGCTGCTGGGAGGAGGGCATCATCACTAACAACAAGGCTGCAGCACCACTCACAAGCCCAGCTCAGGGAGTCTCAAAGAGGCACACTCACCAGCTTAACAATCCCTCGACTGAAGATGAGGTCTGGCCCATCCTTGCCCAGCCAAGCGCCATTGTCCTCACGTTAGCATGCAGCCAGCTTAAGTGGGTACCCAGTGGGGCAGCATTATCCAGCCCTTTGTGGATTAGCCTTCGAAACGGATGTGCTCGAGGCTAGAGTCATTCACTGCACAGGTCCGCCTGAACTACTCCAAATAAATCAAGCACCAGCCCAAACGAGGTCAGCGTTGGTCTTGGTGATGGCGTGAGGGCCGGATAAATGAGATCTTAGACTTAGAGATGGACTGAGTAGTTTCCCACCGCAGAGCAGTAAGGGTGGTCCCTGTCATCAACACCACCTGACACCAACCTTCGTTATTCCAGTGTACAGTACCGTACGCCTGTTTTTTTGGACAGCGATGTTGACATATTGTTCAGTACATCGTAGAGCTAGGGGGAAGTCTAAAAACAGGGATATAGAACTGCCTATTATAGACAGAGCTCCTAAGCTCTCTCTGCCTGCAAGGCTGGTGAGGCAGACCAGGCCCAGCAGATGTGGTACAGAAGGCTTAGAACATAAACAGACTGGGAGCCATAAGCTAGACCACGACAGTGGGACACACAGCAGGGCGTCTTCCCTTGCTTTGTCCAGAATCTCTACCCATCAGCCCAAAGGGGGTCGTTTAGTAGCCCACCAGCCTACAACTACAAATACAAACAAACACAACCCATCTCCTGCCCCCGCCTTTACATTTGGAACTGATGGATTGCTGTGGTTAGAGAAAGTTTTATTACTCTGCACTCTACTTCAAATGAGAAAAGTGAATGATTCATGTTACTTCCGAGGCAAACATTACTGTTCAAAAGGAGAGGACAGGTGGAATCTAAAGTTCAAAACATTTTGTCTGGCCATGGAACGAACTGCACCACTATGAGCACACACTGTCTTATAGACTGACAAGCTAGCTTTCTCCTGGTACTGGCAGCAGCCTCTAGCACTTCCTAAAGAGAGATTCCAGGGAGCCGGGTAAACTTAAATCTACCACAGATGAAAGAAAACAAAGTCTTCACATCCCTACTGTACTGAAGATACAGTTTTGTGAGTACTGTTAATAACCTGCTTTTACTCAAGTGCAACAAGTTGAAAGTCATGATTTGTGAGGATGAGTCATGCTTTCCATCACCAAGGTGTAGCACCCACCTGGAGTGCGTGGCAGCCATTTTGTGCCAGAACACTCACCCACACGACAGCTGCTTAGGTCTGATTTGTGGTATTAACAAGCAAACTCATATTGAGAGCACCAATGAAGCACACTGTAGAACAGTGATGATGGACCAATCAACACACTGTTAGTCAACTAGGCCAACAGTGTATTGTACACACCACTAACACTCTAGCTGTTGCTGTTACATAATACTTTAGGATCAATCAAAAAATGCCATTGACCATCACATTTTTCTGATTTGACAATCACAAACTGTACCTAGTAAATAACTTGGATGCAGCGTAAGCTACTCGTATGACAAATGTAGATGACCTAGGTGAAACCAGACCCCTGCTCCCAGGGAGGATTATGGGATACCATGGCATGCCCATGGTCAAGAAACAGGATGTAGAGTTTGACTGACCACTAGTGCGCCACCACGTATGAAAAAGGAATAGCTTAGACACTAATGCTGCATCTGCTGCCATCGTCTGAGCCCAGTACTTAGGAGGCTTCTCTCTGACCCAGAAACTCATCCTCCTGCCCACATCCCTGCTGTGACGTTAGACAACCAGAGGCCCACATATCAGGACAAAAAACTCCATCCTTCAGTCTTCCGTACCAAATAAAAGGAGGGATTTTAGAGGAGGTGGGGGAAATAATTTTAAAAAGAGTCTGCCAAACAGTGAGTTATTCACAGCTCCATCCATTTATGGCTCTCTAAAATTGCATCCACTGCAGACAACTATCCCCAATAAAGATCCAGCTGAAATGTCATCTTCCTGCCCCTGTAACTGTCTATGCACACAAATCAATTTTAGTACAGCTCACTTTATAATACTTCTCTCTGAGTAATTTTCCACCATGCCCAATGACCACATAACAGAGGTAAATACAGGAGAAATAAAACATGCCCAAGGGCAAATATCCTTATACACAAATACCCTGTAATCATTCACACGACAATGTTTTTATTGTGACACTATTTATTACAAAGTGGGTCTAAAACCCAGCACTTTGAATGTGGAGCACATGGTAACTACTTGTATGTTCCTGACTGATAGTGTTGTAGTCAAGACCATCTAAACCGAGACCAAGTCATGACCAAGACCAGAGTGTATCGAGACCGAGACAAGACCAAGACCTTGAGGGGTTGAGACCGAGTCAAGACCAAGACCAAGGCAGGGCGATACAGAGTCAAGACCAGACCACTCTAAACACACAAGCTATAGGTGTCTTGTTCTCCTCTCCCTCTCCTCCTCCAATCCTCTGCTTTCACTTCACGTGTGAAAAGTTTAGAACATTTTTTTGTTTTTATGAAAGGTTGAAAAAAACATTTAGAGAAAGAAAAAAAGTTTGCATCATTGATGAACTTGAGGACTCTACTATACTCTACTGTGCTCTGCTGTAGGCACTATAAGGCTAATGCCTTCCGGATATAGTGAAAATGTTCTCACACTCTTACATTCTCAAAGCTTCTTACTCATCCTTATAAGACTTGAGTGTTTCATATATGAGTGTGTGAATGTGTTTCACATGTGTCTGTGCTAGCATTTCATATGTATGTGTATGTTAATGTTCAGTAGTATGAATGTGTGTAAACGTTTCACATGCCCCTCATAGGCTTTCCTAGGTCTACTGTCTCTAAGCTTGAAGCCAGCGTATCGGACAGTTGAACAGGCTAGTGACATGAACTGTGATTATCATCACTGTGTCATAATGAGTTGTCGAGCGGTGTGCTCCAGTTGGCTGGAGGTCAGAGCAAGGCAGAAGCAGGGGCAGTGGGACAGCAGACCTCAGGAAGTATGCAACTGGTGTGTTTGTGTCCTAGCTTCCTATGAAAGAGGGAACAGGGGAATGTCAGAGAGACATCCAATTTAGAGAAAGAGAGAGAGCGAGGGAGGGAGAGAGCGAGAGAGAGAGAGAGAGAGAGAGAGAGAGAGAGAGAGAGAGAGAGAGAGAGAGAGAGAGAGAGAGAGAGAACACACATGGATGAGCAGATGTTGGTATACCTGAACAATAAACCCAATTTCCCCAATAAAATTGCGGGCACATTTATATGAAAGACAAGAAGGAAAGCAGAGCACCACAAAGCGTCTCAGGCCCAGCGAGCAGGTGTCAGGGCTCAGTGCATCCTAATCAAACACAGATCACCAGAGGCTCTGGGCATGGCAACCCACATACAGCAGCACACTGCTACAAGAGATTTACAACTAGGGTTTAGCCCCAGCTCTAATTCATGTCTCTGTTCCATACGCCCCCCACACACACACACAGTGACAAACTGACTCAGGAGAGGATCATTTTCATCTGTATGGGGGATGAATCATTTGTCCCCTAACAGAACTGGTAAGCTAAGCAGTCAATCGAGTGGCATGTCAAAGTAGATGTGCAGAGAGAGAGTGTGTGTGTGTATTCAGGCTATAGGTAGCCTAATACCTTGGGCATAGTATGCTTTCAATGCTTTGCATTTGATTCAACACATTTAACACGTTACATTCATTCCACTGTTCTTGTTGAATGGTAGGATCAATGTATTTGCATTTAGATGAGCTGACAATGTTGTGAATCTTGTTCAGCTACTGCAGAACCATCCTGACCTGCCAACACTCATGTGGGTGTGTGCTGCACTGCAACAATTCATTAGTTATTCACTTGTTGCATAACATTTAGTCATTTAGCAGACGCTCTTATCCAGAGCATAACCCTTTACAAGAATAGGCTTGTGGAGTGGAAGTTGTACTGTATGGTGATAAAGGCCATGGGGAAGTACCTCAGCCTTACCCTGGTAACTGTCCTGTGTTCCTTTATTTGATATTCAGTGCAGCAAATATGGGTCAAAGTGCTGGATGAAGCCAGCATAGATTTGAACTCTTAACTTCGATTCTCCTGTAGCATTTTAGCTGTACAACCAACATGCAATAAACTGTCTCTCAAATATTGCTATAACACGGATGAGTACTGTATGGCCTAAGGTTTACAATATATAGTGAGTTATAAAGACATACAAATACACATGCACACACAAACAGAGCTGACAGACATGGCAAGCCCCTATTACAATGGGTCATTCTGGTCAATTTGTGAGGACACTGTGTGCCACACAGAGTGTGTTCACAAGGGAACAATGGAGCTGGACTGTGCCATAGGCAGAGTTATGCTATTGGAGATAAGCTAATGAGCACTGACCACTAAAACTGCAGTTTTGTTTGTTTTTTTACCTTTTTTTAGATGACACCAACCGAGCTACGTTAACAAATACATGTCAACTACCAACTCAACATGTCCAACTTATAAAAAATCTCTTTGAAACACGGTTATACTAGCTAATACAGAGCTATGTGGGCTAAAGCTAAGCCATGCTATGCCGCACTCTGATCAATGCTGGAGAGCAGGCTTCAAGCTGCCCCATTATCAACAGGGTGAGTATGTGGGTGTGGTGCAGTGCAGCGCGAGTAGCCAAGCCTATATGGCACATTGCATGGCCCCATACATATAAGGTTATTTTAGCTGCTAGCTAACTTAGCTTGCCAACTGTGTCGGTGCACATGGGGCCAGGGCCCAGCTCTGTGTTAGGCTATTTTGATGGCACAGGTGTAGTTGCATCACCCATCAATATTGTTTCTTCTTGATCTTGCCCACTCTGGGGTTTGAACTTAGGTCCTCTGACCTAAAAATGTGACGGCCTCCATTGTAGTCACTGCTTCAACCAGCTACGCCACCCAAAAGCCGGCTCTTCGATGACGCAGGTGGGCGGTTTCAATACTGAGGAGTGAATTAACCAATTCACTAACACCTTAAGCTAAGCTAACACCTTTTAGTGTTAGCTTAGCACCTGTAAGTGAGAAAAGAATTGCTGATAAAGTGAGGTTGCTAGCACGTTAACACCCTGTGCCATTGTAAGTAGATATCTGCTGCTTAAAATAACTGTGACAGACAGTCAAGGTAAAATATGAAGAGCACACATGCTATTGAGAAATACTTAAAAAGCTGTCAGTCCCTGAAGAAATTGTTACAGACCCTAGTTGCCTAACTTGTGAAAAATCTTCCCATTCAGAAAAATGACCTCACAAGCTCAAAAGTACAACACGTGCAAAATATGGTCTGTGTATGGATGAGCCCAAATTGAATTTTCTTGTCCACGTAAACCATTTTCTTTGGTCGCTTCTTTACCCAATTCTCTCTAATCCAAATTCTCTATCCACTGTGCCCATGTCCACAGTGAAAGTAAGGCATCATTCGTGGATTGGCTTCAATGTTTTGACAGCCGTGCTCTGTGGTGCGTGAAGGGCCTGCATACTCACACACATGCAGTCGTTGGCTATGTAGCTGAGGCTTAAGAGTTGACCAATGACTACGTCCTCAGTTCCCAACCCTCCTTACTTCTAAGACTATCATTTAAGTCCCCGGGGTTAAGGTCTGTCTGAGGAGAGAGAGGGAGAGAGACATAATCTATGACCACAGAAGTATCCAACTCACCACACCATAATACCTAGGATAAACTGAGTTCCCTTCATTCCCAGGGCATTAGTGAATGCAAGCCTTCGACAAGACCAAAAAAAAGCACATCCTTTTCTGTTCAAAACTACATTAAAAACACACACTTCACATCTTTAGCACAATGACGATATAACCATTACAATAATAAGATCAATCTATTCCTATGGGAGACACAAAAGCGGGGCTATTATTTCTGAAATGAATGAAGATGTCAAACAGTGAGTCATAAATCTCAGTCCATGATCCTGACACACAGACTCAAGCATAGGGGTTAATCCCCCCCCCCCCACCTCCATCCCTCTCTTCCCCACTCCACCCACTGTGACCTGCTATAACCTGCTATAACTGTTTAGTCACATACCACCAGCTCTGACAGCCTAAAGCATATCAGGAGCCAGATGCACAGTGTCACACATTAACCTGCGCTACCACACCACAAGTTTATTCGCTAAAGAGCGCTGACATAATGCCTGAAGCTAAGCATGGCTAGACATGGTTAGCACCTGGCTGAAGGTGTACATATGCACCTGCCAAGTTATGCTATGAACAGTGGTATCGTGGCTGCGTTCAAACATCAGAGGAACAATGTGCAGGTGTTTTCCTCCGTAAAATTGAGATTCCTCTGGATATTAGTCAGTGGTAGCGTCAAACCAAAGCGGTTTTATAGAAAGTAGTAGTAGTAGGTACTATTCATTACAGAGGGGAACTGGCTGAAATCGGTGAGATAATCAGAAAAGAGAGCTGTGAAATCCTGACTCCCTCATTAGAGCCCTTCTGGAGCATTCTTCATAGAATGTACTGGACAGTAACTCGGATACCTCCTGCTAACCTTCATAAAGGTTGAGATGCAAAAGTGAAGGAAAGAGAGGGAAACATGATATATTACTTAACCTTGAAGATGGAGGGTGCTCTAGTAGCCTCAGTGTGTGTGTGTTCAGAGGCCCAATCAGTTGTGTATTGATTGATTCTTGTGCTTCGTGGTGCTCCAACGCTTTAAGAGGGCAGGCCAAAAGGCCCTCGTTGATTTCAAGGGGCACTTTGCCAAGGTAACGGTGTCTCGACAAAAGTCTCACCCCGGGGTGTCCTCGCAAATCAAGTATGCATTCTGCCCAACGCTATTTATAAAACCCCCTTATACTTTCTGTTGTTCTGTATTACAGTAGGCAAAATGACAGTAATTTGAAATCTGATCACGATGAAGATTTGAAGATCACCTATAAAAACCCCATGCCTCCTATCCTGGATTAAACGCATAAACAGATATAGTTTACACTCACACAATAGTTTTTGCTAAAGAAACCCTGATCTTTCATAGGAACACATAAGTTGACTAATTAGCTTTCTAAGGCTAACCAACAGTGTGTCAACACTCCTGTGAGAAGCGAGAGCTTGAGGGTTGCTGTGTTAGCATCAAAGCTAAATATACTCCCGTATCCTTCTCTCCTCTGGATGAGATGACAAAGCATATCTGTGACTGAGGCAGGGTGGGAAACGAGTCGTGCGAGGCGAGGAAAAGGCGCTGATCAAAATGTAATCACTGAGGAGCATGGCATGGAGCAAATGGAGTGTGTGAAAGTGTGAGAGCCGTGACAGGCTGAGTGAACAGACATACAACCAAATGATTTGGCATGCTCTGGGGGACCACTACACCAAGGTCAAAGTTTACAGGCAGACCAAAGAATGTCCACAGAGTGTGAGTGGTGTGAGAAATCAGTTTTGCCTGACATGTTTAGTTACATATTGTCAGCAGGATGTCATTATAAATGTAGTTAACTTTGTAGTACATTTGTATCCTTTGGCCCCTTGCGGTAAAATAACAAGACACAGGTATTTGAGCAGTTCTCCCTACTCATGACTTAGCATTGCTTATTTTATCATGTGAAGCAGGTGAGCAATGATTAAGGTAGATAACCCTGTATGCTTAAAGATGCTGAAAAGGTCATTTAGGTCCGCTGTTTGTGTCTGTCCAGTTTCCTGATCGTAATGGGATGTAGCAAGCATGGGAAGTGTAGCAAGCATGGAAATATAAATGGCTCACCGCAGTACACAGGTGGCTACTGTAAGTAATTGGATAAAGGGAGGGTTGACCAACCCTGACCCTCTGTCCCTGCACCCCCCCCCCCCAAACACACACACACCTTCAACAGACTTACACACCAGCTCTCTAAAACAGGCACCCTGCTGGTGAAGTGTGTGTCAGAATGTGTGTGTCCTTCCTTGGAAGGAAAGATGTGGGGGCTAAAAACATGCAGCAGTGAGGGGAGAGTTTGGGGATGACCTCCACTGAGAAATGGAAACAATTAGAGGTGAATAAGAACCAGTGAGCTGGCTGAGAGTGTGATGAGAAATGACGGGTATGATAATGTTATTATAGCCAGGTAATTGATCATCTGGCACTGGCACGCTGGTTATCTGTATGTTACTGTCGCAAGTATTTAACAACCTCTTGCAGTACACACACAACAATTTACCACAGACAGACTGATGGTGAGTATTATTCAGTACGTTACATAAGGTGTACATGAGTTACTGAACATATATATTTACAGTATATTAATAATACAGGCTACTATATTAATATATCTAAGGAGATTTTTATGATCCGTAATAAATTGTGTTCAGATGGACCCCACCAGATGTAAGGTTCTATTAATATGCAAACAGATTTTAAGGGTGGCATGGTTCTAAAATTAATAATTTAGTGCAACTAAACCAAATCTCCAGATGCTCACATTTTTGCTTTATGGTTCCCCATGTGTTGAAGGGAAGCATGATTCTATGTTGGTCGTTAGATTGTCAGAGGGTCTAGGACATAAAGTGAGATCAGAGCTGTGTGTATGTGTCAAAGCAGTCTGCATTTTCCACCCGTCTATTTTGAGATGGTCGCCTGCACACCCCGTCCTGCTTGGGGCAGTCTCTGCTCTTGATCCAGTTCTCAAGTCGCCTCATTATGTTGCCATCACAAAACCCAAACTGCTGGGGCCACTGTGCCTGTGCCACTCTAGCACTCTACAGAGACTGTCCAGGGAGACAGGCAGAGAGAGGGGAGTAAGGGGGGTGGAGATAGACAGAGAGAAAGACCACACATTGGGAAACAAAACACAACAGGACTTACTACACACAGGAACAGGGCCTCAACTTGAAAGAGATAAAGAGTGAGCAGAGGAGGAGAGAGAAGAGGTTGCGTGGGAAAGAGAGGTGAAGAGCGCAGGGCCACTGTGGGAGGACAGAGCTCATTACTAGACTGACTCACACAGACACCATTTTCTGATTCTTTTTCAAATATGAATTGAATACAAACAAAACAACAAGGATTTATACCAAATACAGTAATGTAACATCCAGCCTTCAAATACTAGAATGTCCAAATAGATTGGAGATTCTGTCAGCAAGGGAGTCCTAGCCAACTGTAAATAAAAAAGAGGGCAAAACAAGGCCCTCTGGAAACTAGGCTAATAATACTGTCCCAGACATTTGAGAGACTGGAGGACATTTGAATGTTGAACTGCATGTTCTTCTTACATCCTGGGAAATTAGGAGAAGCCATTTTGATAAACAATCAAGATTGCTCACTGGAGTACAGGCCAGAATAGGTTACATGCAGCTACTGAATACAGCTATTTAGGCCCAATATGGGACACACTGAGTTTAAATGAAAGCAGCGACATACGTCTATAGTAAGAAACTGAAATGTGATTTCCAAGTTAGCTTTCATTCTAACATTCAAGTGCATTACAACAAATGGAACTGTATACACACCAAAATACAGACAAATGTCCCACACAGCACTTTATAACAAAACGATTAATCAGCTGAAAGCTATTAACAGAACAACGTTCGACCTTTGAAGAGCAGCTTAATAGTGCATTAATATCATATTCCATATAATGACAATAACTGATGCTAACCTGTTACGTAAAAACCTTGATAAATCACTCAGCATTGCATTAGGATCATTTCAATCAGACCAGCGGTGGTTTGGCTGAGGATTAAAGTGGTTATTTCATATTACAATCCTGCAGTTATCTGCTTACATAATCACAAGCTTGTGGGTGAGTATCCATGGTTGCCGTGCGCCACCAACAAATGATGCTGGTTCAGACTAGAATGACGCCACCCAGTTATAAATCACAACATGGTTATTGACATTATCTCTGGCATCAACTATTATGGTTGTTGAAGTGGATGTATTATGTTTATTATGTACTGTAGCCATTAGAGTGTGTGTGCGTGTGTGTGTGTGGGTGTGTGTGTATTATCAGCTGGCCTGCTGAGAGCACCATCTCTGTGCCATGGACAGTCAGGCTAGGACTGCCTAGCCTGACTGTATCAGAGCCCAGGAAGTAAGTACTCCTCACAGACAGACATCCACAAACAGACACATAAATACAAATATAGCTCCCCAATCAATACAGTGGATGACTCAGGTTGCATGGAACATGGAACCCGGAAGCTAAAAAAAAGGGACAACCAGCCTAACCCCAATACATCTCCATATTTGTTTCCCAGAATTGCCTCAAGGGAGCCAAGGGCAAGGGAGCAGAGTCTAAAAGTGCATCATCATCATCAACTGAAAAATACTAACTTGATGGATACCAAATGGAACTTCACCACTTCATCTACAACATATTCCTGTTGTATCCACCACTTGACCCTATCAGGACATCCAGCACACTAACTTCTCACCTATAGCTCACATTAGAGAGCCACTGAACATGATACTGAGCACAAAAGAAGGAAAGGAAACAGAGAGAAAGAGCGGGTTGGCCAGAGATGGACACAGGCACATACAGTCTACCAGAAAAGCCATTGTAACCCAGATGTGCATGCTCTCAAAGTATCTTTTCACCACAATGCACCTTTGTTCCCAGTGCCATGGACAGCATCCCAAGGTAGGGAGGGACAAACTGGGAGGGAGGACAAGCTGTGTGGGAAATAGCAACATCAGCTAAATGACACATCAACCACTCTCCCAGAGTAAAACCAAACATTTGCTAAAAGCTTCTCCCTTCTGTAGCCTGAAGCTAGCTAGCTAGCCAGTATTTGGTGTTGTTCTAATGAGCATGGCTACTTATTAGCTCTGCCTGTGCTAATTATGTTACCCGAAGGGGGTGAATTATAGACGTGACTATTTAAGAGAGGCCCCATCTGAGAACACGAACAATACGCAGTGTAATGACATAAATATAACCCTGTCAACCTCGGCAACTGAGAAGTCACAACAGTTAAGCTTCCCTTTTCCATTTCAGAAAACCATTATCATTTACATGCACTGTGAGAGTCCTTGGCTGATGGCAAGAATGAGCCAGGCTGACTCATGGAAGCATATCAACATACATTCAACAGATCTGCATAGAACAGTTTTTTTTTTTCTCAGACGGTAACTTGGTTCACATACCATCATCCTTTTTAGGATGCATTTTGTCCTCCTTTGAAGAGACGAGAGGGAGAGAAAGCTCTAAGTGTTAAGTCGCGTTTCCTTTGTGCCTTGGGGCGATGCTGGTAGAGCTGGAGGAGAGGTGGGGAGGGAGATGCCAGCCTTTCTCTGTTCTATCGCCTCTCCTCTGTAGCACTGACAATCACAGACAGGTAGGTAGCAGGCGCGTGCACGCACACACACATCCACACACACACAGACCACTGCAGACACACAAACACTGCTGCACATCCAGACACACATTGCTCTGCCTATATACCCCCCCACACACACACACACCCTGCCGCACTCCATAGCAGGTCTAAAGAATTTTTGAGAACAAGGGTACAGCCAACAACAGACTGGGCCAGGACTTTACTATTCAGGAGGCAGCTAGCCAGAAACAGCCACCAGTGGACAAGCTAGCTGGTAACACACATCCTTATACACAATCACTGCCTGAAACACAAGGAGATGAACACACACTCACTCACACAGACACACAAAAAAAACACACACACACACACCATAGAAGCCGACAGAAGATGCACACACACGCATGCATGCTACATCCCGGAGAATGACCTGGCTGTCCAAATCTATTGTCCACGGTCGAGAGATGGGAAGATGGATGGAGCGATGGATGGATGAAAGGATGGAGGAAGGATGCTCACCGGTCGCCTTCCTCCTTTCTCTCTGCCTCCTTCAGCACATTATCCAGGCTAGTGTGTACGCCGAGCCAGCAAGGAAACAGGGCTACATCCCCTCTCCTCTATCTTGCTCTCCGATGCCTCTCCTCTTCTTCTGTGAATTATTTAATTATTTCCTCCCTCTCCTGCTCTCTGCCTCTCCACCCCTCCCTCACTCCTTCTCTCCCGCGCCCTAGCACGGTTGCTACAGCTGTCAGTGTTGCCCTCCTTTTTTTTGACAATTTAATTCTCTCTGGCTCCTGCTCTGTATCCCCTACTGAAGTCTATTCTACAATGCCATCTGCCTTTATCAGGACTGCGGGACTGATGTGAGGTAAGGACAAAAAGAGGGAGTGCCTGCCTTGTACATGAAGAGCAGATATCTTACGGTACAATGCTCTTCCCTTCTCTCCCTCCCTCTCTCTCTCTATGATGTAGCCAGGCACACAGGGTTAGCAGTAGCCACGTCCCTTGAGAGACAGCGGTGGCACACAGCTGAGGCAGCTGGGAAAACGTGGAGTGGATGAGCGTGGGGGAGGAGGAGGAGACGTGGGGGATGGCTGGAGAGCCCAGCACAGGCAGCCTCCATCGCCTGAGCGCATCCAGGCTTTCACCATTCCCCCCTTCCCCCCACCCTTCACTTATCCCACACAGAGGGGGGTCTGTTCACACTTACAGCCTGAGCAGTGTGTCCACACACACATGCACACACATGCAGACACACACACAAATACACACAAACACACACTGAGCTTGACAAGCACGAATCAGTAAGCCAGCGTGCAACATTTGGGTAGGGAATCCTTTCTTATCTCTGTGAGGACACATGCTAGTTTAATCAAAGTAGAGAGGGCCCTCTGTGTCACTGGAGGAATATACTTCAGCAGGGGATTAAAACATGAACATGGATTCAATAAATTATTATTAATTGTCAAGGTTCATTTTCACTTTTCAATCCTAGATATTGAGGAACCACCCATCAATTTGACCAAGGACAAGATATTCTAAGTTCGTAGTGTTTAGTACAGTTCCATGCTGTCTTTTCCCATTGCCAGTATCACTAGAAAATGCCCAAAATACAAAACCGGTAATGGATTTTGGGACACAGAAGGTAAAAGGTTGATAAATGAATGATGGTGCTACAGTGTGTCAAGCTGGGGACAGGAGGGTGCAGGGATATCTAGAGCAGTTTCCTAACCTAGAAACAGCAAGAATGATGTTGTCTTGCAAAATTCATCGCTAGGCATGATCCTTAAAGCATATTTCTACACATTTCTGAAGTACACCTTTGCGTAGACAATTTGACCATTTGATATAATTCTGATTCCAGGATACAGACACCAAAGTTAAATAAAATACTCTGCCAACGTGCTTCTAATTTGAGATCAGAATCCAATAACAGTTGAAAGAAAACAGTTCTACTAAATTCCTTGGGGATCATATAATAAGGGGCTCTAGTATTTCCGAAAGCAATTCCCAAATGTGGAACAGAACTGGAGATATACAATGACCCCACCCTGCCAAGAGACATAATTACACTGCCTGAGAAAAAACTGTCTGTGACCTCACTTCCACACCAGCGAACGTTAAAGCAATGTGACCAAGATCCTGCTTCTTCTTCAGACTATCCCCTTAACAGTCTAGACTGATGCTGCACTGCTGATGAATGAATTCCCTGTGAATTCTGTCCTCAAAAAAATGGTCAGACATATCAATAAAGACATGCTGCTAAAAATAGATTAATTGCAGTCAATCAGTCAAGCAGGAAGATACACACACACACGCCCCTCTCATCCTCCTCTTTCCAAATCCACCTCTAGTTCAGTCTCTTTCAACTCCCTCCTCCTATACTTCCTTCCTCCTCCACAACAATGAATGCCACAAGAACCAGCATCTATGGGCCAACAGGCACAGCAAACCTCACAGCAGCTATCAACAACTGGCTCCTAAAAATAGTATTTTCTCTGTAATGCGAGGAATACTTAGCCAACAGCAAACCCAGGATAGAGCAGATTAAAGAACTCCCGTTACAATACAAATACACAGAATGGGGATATAGCACACAACAGTACACAATACATCCACATACCTACAGACTGGCGGTCAGTGTCCCGTAGCTGTGTTCTCTTCATAGAGAAAGGGAAAGGTCTGCCTCAGGACAGAGCACAGACATCCCTCACGCACACACACACCAACACACACATACACTCCCTCACACGCGCACACACACAGGACTGCGGCCCACTAGCTGGCAAAACTTGCTGTCGCAGCAAATAGACGGGGAGGGAGTGCGCCAAGCAACACAAGACTACATGAGAGAGAGACACAGAGAGACACAAAGAGAGAGAGGGGGAGAGAGAGAGAAAAGAAGAGAGAGAGGGGGAGAGACAGAATGAGAGAGAGAATTGCAAGAGGCCGACATAAAACAAAACAGAACTACACCACAGGCCATTAGGCTACTTAAAAGGCATTTAGTTGCATCTATAATAACATTCTGTAACCCGTGCCGGGCCTTCTTCAAGCAGCACCATAGACATCAACAGCCCTCAGTTGAGGCTCCCATGCAGAAGCATCCAGATCAGAGCTCAGGATGAGTTTATAGTGTTGTATCTCTTTGTCAACACAAAGAGAAAATGAGAAAATGGCAGACTCGGTGGGACAGAGGGAAATACAGAAACATCAGTTGAGGTATTAGGGATGAAAGGAGAGGGAGAGGATAAGAAAAGAAAGTGCAGGCTTTAGGAGTTTCTTAAAGGCTGGCTGCCTGCTGGTTTGTCACCACCAAGGGATACAGATGAGAGTAAATCCCTGCCACCTTAGGAGAGCAGGTTAACGTGTGCTGAAAGGGGCTACATCTGTCTCCTTGTAACTTTCAAACTGTATTTCTCTAGTCCGTCAGTGTACTGAACTGAACCAAATGCACCATAGATCTTCTACAAATAGTCCTGAAGTATCATGGAACTACTCATTTGTGTTTGTTTGTTCGTTTAGCAGATAAACTATACCCATCATAGAACTACTAACAACTAGCTACCAGACGATGATAACATTGATGAAAAGCGACTGTATATGCAAGTGTTTTGTGTGTGTGTGTAGTACTTACTGTCTTCTCCAGGACAAGGCATACCAGGCTTCTCAGGGATACTGGGTAAAACTAGATATAGATGAAGTAAAAACATATCTGTAAATGCCTACACACACACAATCTTACCATACAGACTTTCACCTGGACATAATATCCATGGACAACATCATTTTTGACCAATAATTATTTCAAATGAAGTGAAAGTAGAAGAGATCAAAATCACAAGAAGGACACATAAAAAGCCTTTCCAAAAAGATGTTTGAAGGGGTAAGGGGAAGGGGAATGTGTCGGTCCTTACCGTGCAGCAGGAGTCCTGCCTTCCTGTTGCGGCTATAGATACGGAAGGCTTCCTCCAGCTCCATCTGAGAGGAGATGGTGCACGGATCCCCTGAAGAGCACACACGAGCACACATGCATGTACACACATACACACACATGCATGTACACACACACACACACACATGCATGTACACACATACATGTACACACATACACACACATGCATGTACACACATACACCCACATGCATGCACACATACACGCACACATACACGCACACACAAGCATACCATCAACCTTAACATCCATGTACTGTACAAGTGGGCAGTATACTGTAGTAGTATACTGTGGTTTGGTGGCAGGTTAATGAAGCCTTCCAGGTCGGCTAGCCCGATGACTGGCTTGGCAAGGGAGTGGGTACTAAGGGTCCTAAGATCACTGGTTCTGTGATCACTAGCTAGGTCTGCACACCCACCTTCCTCATCGATCCACTTGAGTGTTATTGGCTGCTGCTGCGCCACGCAGCACATGCTCCTCACCTCCTCGCACAGCCCCACGTAGGTTACCGTGGTTGCCAGGTCTGTGATTAGCATGTCCCTGCGCACACAACACAGAACAGAATAACACATTCAGACCACGCTTCAAGGATAACCTGGATTGAATTATATGAAAGGGAGAAACAATTGAATTATCCTTTGGGGAGGGGATTGTTGATCGAAATAATGTCACTTGAACAACTGTCACACAGTAGACACTTGTTTTGACTTGGTGCCCTCCTATTGTAGTTGGATCAAAAGCAGCCAGTCAGGCTGAAGGTATGTCTTCAGCAGTGAGTAAGGATATGAGTGTGTAGTCCTAGTATTGTTGGATGAAGTTACATCATGCAATAGGCCTACACATACTGTATGTGAGGCGTTTAAAACAATGATATGGGACATGTAGGTTATAGATGAACAGCATAGATGAACAGGGACTACTGCCACCCGAAGGAAAAAGAGAATCATCCATGATGATGGCCAATGTCGCTCTCTCCACTTGAGAGAGCACGTGTGTGTGTTTGTTTGTGTGTGTGTTGCGTGTCCATCTGGCACTATCCTGCCCTGGTGAGACCAAACAACCAGCATAGACCTCATACTACTGATGCCCCGCACGTGAACATGAGTGAAAGTGTCATACAAACATAAACATCAAAATACGGGACAGTGTACGAACACAAACACAATATCCCTCATGGTTATAGTTAAATCGTGATTCCCAAGTTTTACAGCAGGACATTGCTACACAAGTCAAGGTATCCTCTCCATGACAGTAACAATGACCTGCAGCTCTTCAGGTTCTGTGATGTAGCCATGGCAACCAACTAGTACGTATGGGCCACGTCTTCAGCTACAACATGAATTAAATGGTCTTCTTCAGACATCACAGACACAGTCTGGGGGTTTCCTCTGACATGCAGGACACACAGCACCAGCCTGGTGGAGACATGCACGATGGCCTAGCTAGCACATTTAGAATTCTCCTGTTGGCCACTAATAATGGGGTCACTGAACAAAACCAGGCAGCACAGACTGGCTACATTATTATGCTTCATGGCAAACAACTGTTTGGTATGGTAATTCTTGAATATTTGGAAGCACATTTTGGCTTCACAAAGAATACAGGAAGGGTTGGCTATTGAGATAGTTAATTGCAAATTGATTACAAACCCAACTTGGGTAGATGTGGTAAGCCTATTAATTCTAACGCAGCAATTCACTCCACTTTCTGAGCTACTAAGGCCACTATTGAAACAGTCACTCGTAATTGTTTTAGTTTTTTTGTGGCTCGGATCCATGCCAAGTCTTAGCTGTTGACTGCCTCTAGTTGGTACAGCAGCCAACTGTGGTCCTGACACTGGCTCTTTGTTGGCACAAAATGGCTGCAAGGATCAGTCAGGGCAGTAGTATGTTAGTAGACATCTTTAAAGCAATGTAGCCTATTCTAAATACATCCCTAAACTGAACAGAGCATACAGTTAATATACTGTATTTTTGTTTCAGAGAACCTCCTTCCATGAACCATGAGTGTGTTCACTTTAAACATCAAGACTCCCTGGCTGAATCTGCTACTGTTGGCACAACACTGAACAAGGAACACTAAAGACTTAGCATTTTTAGGACAGGTAGTGGAAGTGTTGCAGATTGGCCTGTGGAAGGGTATTTCTGGGCTTGTTTTTGGGACTGTCACTCCTCTGGGGAGGGACAGGGACAGCTTGGGCCACAGCAGGCAGTCCTCCAGTTCTCCTCACTGGGCCACATCCTCTGCCAACATGGCACACTGCACCACCAACGCTCCCTTACACTGTACCAGCAACCAGCTCACACAAACATATACACACACAGCTCAGTCACACACACCCACATACACACACTAACACACACCCTGCAATTTACAAAGTATACACGGAATAAGGTTGAGTGACATAGTAGAGCTACTGTAATTAATGCCATACAGTTGAGGTCATTAAAAGAAAGCAGGATCCTATCTGACTCCACTAATGTGAGAGATGCTTCCCTGTACTAGACAGTCTTCTAGAGAGGCTCCACCCCTGGGTAAAGGCAATGAGTAAAAATGAGGGACATACAGGACACTGAATGAACTGAAAGTAGACACTGGAAAATTACACCTTTAAAAATGACTTCTATAACAATGGAAAGGCTGGCTTTCTTTTTTTTTGCATGTTTTTTCTAAATGTTTGCTTCTCTGTTTAAAAAGGCAGCTCTGTGCTCTGTGACTAGACAATGACTTCCTTGACATAAACTTAAGACTCTTCTAACACGTGTAATCTGATGTGGGTTATTCAAGAGTATTAATACATTTGTAAAACGTAGTTCTAGACATGGGACTGGCAGAAGAGAGGCATTAAGTACAGGTGTGAAGCAGTTCTCTGACAGAGTTTACTACAGTAAGAACCTGGCCCTAGGTAACCGATGCACTGTTTGATGAGCATAGTCAAGTGCATCCTATACTGGGCAGAATCGCCCATTTACCAGCCATAGAATAGGATTTGTGGATTCCAAGATGGTTATCCCTACTTATCTTTCCATTACTGTTTTTATGAATATCCTCCTGGTTGATAAAATTGTTTCCACAATGTATGTTGACACAAGTCTGCATTAAACATCTATTCAAAATCATATGAATCCAAACCTTGCATTCTAATGCACTGAAGCAAGCTAGATAGAAAGACTGTAACACCATTTGCGGAGTATGTGGAGTTTGTTTAAAGGTATAATTATAATTATTTTCTCTATGGCTGCATCAAAGAGAGATTGCTCTATGGCTCTATGGCTGCATCAAAGGCAAGATTTCAACCAAAACAGTGTTGAAACTGTGTTTACTTATAATCAATATTAAGTCTACATACATGAAAATAATATATGTTAGGCCAATGTGTAGTTCTCTAAAATATAGGAATATAAGCGAAATGTAATGTCCCAACTCAATGTTGATTTGCAGTCAATAGCCCTTAAAGGGAGCTAATATGGCTGCTCATAACTGGTTGCTAGGCAACTGAAAGGATTAGACCGTCTGCAAGCACATGCTTAGACCACCAGGGTATTGCCATATTACTCTTCTGCCCCTTTAAATATATTTAGACTCAAGTAATAACCAATTCTTCCTGAAAGTTCAGTAAGAGGGCTGCCCCAGTTCAGAGATTTCACTTCAACTTCACAGCATCTGGTAGGCTACCTTGAGAGTCTCCACAAACTTATAATGAATGCATGTATTTAGGAAAGGTACCCTACTTTTGAAGAATTGTGAGACTTTGACTTTAATCGTTTTTAACATCAGAATGTCGAATACCAAGTGCATACCAACCTGCACCAGGAGTACTTCCCCCACAACCTTTATGTTATCACAGAGACTATGATTTGACTATTGGACAATACTGTACACATTTTATCACTGAATACAATTACAGTCGCAGAACAATAAAACATGTCCAGGATGGCTGATGCATTTTTTATAAAATAACATTAACAGACACAATAAACATATTTAAACTACACAATGTTGACACTATGTGGCACTGCAATTCAATTTACAGACAGGCAGATCTACTAATATACCTATAGATACATCAAGTAGAGGAGACTCCAGGTATGGGATAAGCATAGAGATGGCGTAAGTTGAGTCTCATTGGGGTACATACCTATACTAACCCAAATGTTAGAAAAATATATTTTTTTCTTTTCAAGTTAAAATTCAGCAATCACAATATAACTTCATGGTGATTTTAAAATCATCTTAAAACTTAGGCTTAAGCTTTAACTTAACCATTTTAGGGTAGTCTTGTATTATAATGCTCTTACATCTGGGAAGAAAACAGACTAATTAAATTATGGAAACTGAAATAAGACATTCTTATTATTTGAACTTAATTAACAATGTTAGGCTTAAAGGGAGGACAGCCATTGAGCAATTCAAACTAAAACTCTGAATAGCACTGGTCATGAGGACATTTTTTACTCAACATGCCACCTCCATGTTATAGGAAAATAATAACTGCTGGGCCGTCCTTGCTGGGCCAGTTTTGGACCCCACTGTGACCGCTTATTTTTTATCCAGGGGACATTAAGCTGTATGTATGAATAAATTGTACCAATAGGCCTATGAGTACATATACAGAACATTTTGTTTACAAGGACATGCTACGGAAAAAAATGACTTAGGCCTATAGAAATCTCAATGTCGTATGAAAGTTCCAGTCCATGAAAGTGTAAGTCCTCTTAAACATTTGGTAGAATCTGCTTTCCCACTGCCACGATTTACCTGTCTCCCCTACTGCTAAAACCGATACACACATTTTAATATCCCTTAGTAACACCAAACATATGGCATACTAGAAATAAATAAATGAATGCATCAGTAAATATAGGCAATGTATTTCCTGTCCTCAGTTTTACTAGGTGACATGGTTTTGAATATTTTTCTTAATTACAGTAGGCAAAAGGCAACTGTTTAAAATGTGATTAAGTTCCACCAAACCCGCATTTATCAGATCCGTTCCACTGGTTTAGGCTAACCATTGAATAAGTATATGCAATATTATATTGGAAGCCTATGCTTACAGCGCAAATAAAAAAAATAAAAAACGATTAGTTGCACGGCACGAGTCTAAACTACGATACTCACCCACAGTAGTGTGTTTTAATTTTTACATAATCCAAACCCAAGTCCATCGAGGATCCGTACAGTGAGGGCATTGTAGCCTCCTAGCCCACGTCTGAAACAATCGGTCAACAACTAGCGTTAAACCCAGTTGGGTAGTTTACTGTAGTCTAACGCCTCAAACAAGATTAAAGTTTCCATGTTTGTAGGCTACTAAATACATTTAATTTAACTTGGTCGTTTAACTAGAGCCTTACTATTAGTTGGTTATCTAAAATGTTTTCAAACATTTCAAAGACACTGTCATTTTCAAACAAGACAGCTAGCGTATTTTTTATTAGTTTCACTATGGTAATCCTACCTGCCTTTCAAGAGGGTCGGAAAAGACACAAAGTAGGCTAAACTATAAGGCTCGAATCCACCTGTTGTAAGCATGGACGCTGTCAATATTAGCCTACCCAATTAAAAATGGTGGCCTCAAACCAGAATCACAGAGCCAATTTACGTGAAAGGATATCTGCTATTATGTGAACATGGGAAGGCAAACTTCATGACACATCAAATATAACAATAAATTCAATGCAAACACCAATACACCGTGACTTCAAGCCGCTAAATAAAATGCATTTCCCTCATGTAAAAAAAAGATTAATTGTTTTAATAAAATTACATGAACCAAATAGGCTACTGTACAAAAATACATTTTCGAGTATGAACAGTTTACAGATAGAATCACCAAACGATTTAGTAGGCTATATTCGTTTAGGCGCGTGCGCCATCTTCTGGGATTGAATGAATACGACATTTGCAGAAGTGCAACATTCTAAAGACAATTGTAAAAAGTTTTAAACTTGGCTTTCATAGTAAAAACAAACATTAGTGTATGAGAGTCTCTGTGTTCTGAAAATAGATGGGTTTATTTTGCTTATAGCATTGTACAGTACTAACCTTTTGTTAAGTAAATGCATAGCTTACAAGTGTTGTTGTTATTAATAATGAAATACATTTAACAATTAAAAAAGAATGCTTTCTTGTTGCTTTTGCACAGACAGCATCTGTGTCAGACCCTCCCTCTTCAGTTGTCACTCTTCATTTTGATGCACAACTGCAGGATGGGAGAAAAATAGTATTTTTAAGCCTTTTGTGGAATGATTGCCCGATTAGGTTGTAAACAAAAATGACCAACACATTTTATCATTCATAATTCTGATTTTTTACACCATGATCTCCATATCTAAATACACAAGTGCATGCAGAACAAGCAGTTTTTCAAAGCTGCTACCTACTCAGTCCAAGCGGTGCAGTTCACCCCATTTTCAGAATAAAAGCCATGTTGACAATCTTCACATATTGTGTCGGTGCTCTTCGTTCCTGTCAGGTAAGTACTGTAATCAATTAAAGCTATGACTGCTAAGAGACATTGTCATAATAACGCCCCATCAATAACTGCATCATGAAATGAAGTTAGTAGTCCTATTCTGACAAATGTACTAGTTATTCTGGCAACACAATACACTGTGGCCTACTACCTATTTTCTCTCGTGCCGGGTAAAGTTGCTCTCACTGCTAGCTAACTAGATGTTTCCTTTCAAAATAATTTCACACATCCTCTGTCAGGACTGGGTGATTATCAAATTGCATTAAAATATGTGTATGTATTTATGTATTAAATTCCATTCATCTACCAAATCATTATTTTCCAGAAAGGCTTTTTTTGTTTGTTGAATATATATATATATATTTCCATGCTTTTTTCACGCCTCCCCTGAAACTCTTTGGCGCCCCCCAGGGGAGGCGGGCCTCACACTTTGAAAACCCCTGCTCTACATATAGCAGTCATACTGGTGTGTTTGACATCAGCTGCGGCTGCATGAAACGCAGCAGTTGGGTAGGAGTTAAAAACAGCTCCGTGAAGTCCGACATTCTGCTTCTCGTGGTTTGCTGCGTTGACGTCAGTCATGGCCGATCAATTGCTGTTTGCTTACTTTATCGTTATCGATTAAACTTCCGTTAGTGAAGAGGCGGACTAAAACCGTTTGTTCAACAATAGTAGGCTCTCGCAGTCTTTCAATAAAGGCAACAGTGGTGGCTGCTGGTCTTTAAGAGGGGAATCTCATTTTTGGCCTACATCATAAAAAATGACCATTTATTTACGTGTGAATTAGGTTAAACTGGTGAATAATTGTATGATGAAAATTGGCTAGCAATTTCGCCAAGCAAACACCAAGAAATAGGTTGCAGCAGTTCAGCAGTTTGTCTTTCGACTACACTTGCAAAATCCGCGATGGGACTGAGCTCGAATAGCTTCGGCGACTTTTTATAGTACAAAATCGCTGTCAATCAAAAGGAGATGCAGTCTTTCGACAGACCCTCCAATCATCACGCAGAAGCCCGGAGTCCAGACCAGCCCACTCCTCCATTCACCCAGAGACGCTAAGCGTCCGCGGCAGGGACATAATCGCAGTATTTATCCAACCGTTTCGAAGCACTGAAAAAAACTGTTCAAAGCAGCCCCATTGAAGTCCATGGACGCTGTAGCCTGGTCCTAACCAGACTCGTACATTTCATTTGTACAGAGTCTGGCCTCGCTCCATTGACAAGCGTTGACTTCCTTGTAGGCGGGTACTCTGTTGAAGTTTAAAACTATTGGATCTGCCCAGAGCCACTCTGATCTGCCATAACCAATCGCTAGCGTTCGCCTTAAGGCATAACATGTATTGGTATTTTAATGAATTCATGACACATTTAAGAACACATTTATGTATTTAATTCCTATTGTAATTAATTAATTAATTAATTACACATTTAAGTAATTATTTAATGTTGTATTTATTTAATTCATTTTGGCGCTGCAGTGTGAACGCATAGAGTGACGACGGGAATATGATTGGCGGAAACCAGAGCATGCACGACACAACAGGAGAGACGACACAAACTGGCCATAACACACCACGGAACTAAAGTTTCGTTCAAGTTGGTAACATTTTATTTTATTGTAAACCTTTTCTTTCAAGTAATGGAATTTGAATTGATCTTTTATTGTTAAATGTCGACAGCAATGACATGGAACAATAGCCATAATGTCTGGGAGACCTACTTCCCACAAAACGAAAGTAAAATGAGAATGATCAAAAATTGAACATCTATAGCGTAGCGTTAGATTCTAGGCCGGATTAACCATTAGGGCAACTGCACTTGCCCAGGGGCACATGACATCTAAGGGGCCCTGGACAATGTCAACTAAAATGTTATATCACGTTATGAACGCAGTCCTAACTTTCCTCGTTCGATCAAAATATTATGTTAAATCAAGTCAAAAACAGTGTTTGTGTAGTCTAGTAGCCAGTGCCGCCGCTCCCATAACGCGCACTACGCGTTGTGCGTATGGCACCAACTCCTGAGGGGGCACCAGAAATTAGCCAACTGAAAAATCATCATAGTTATAATACTTATAATGCCTTGTTGCCCAGGGCACAGAAAATTGTTAATCCGGCCCTGGTTAGATTGGGAAGTATATGTGTTACTTCGCAATGTTAAAAGCCTATATTTTGGGTCTTGTTTATTGCAGTAAGCTTGCTGTAGACCTACAACATCAACAACAAACTGGGCTACATCCAACTCCTACTTTTTAAATGAAATGTCAAAGTTAATGAATCATTGGAAACAACACTTTCATTTTAAGGTAAGGTCTGGTTTACACTTTCAGTCAGTGCACAATACATTTAGTCTTTTAGCCATGATATTCACTATTTATACAACAAAAATATAGGGTGAATTATGGTAATCTGGGCACTTTCTTTTCATGCAATTTCTCATGGGAGCTTCCTGATTGACAATTGCCCTGCACATTTGTGACACCATACCAATCATGTTTTGCACATAACATCAATGCTAACCTTTGAGTAAAAATTCTGTGGACTAGACATTGTCATAGTAGGAAAAAAAACACACTGGAGCTTAGGTGTCCCACATTACGAAGAAGAATACAGGATATTGCAAAGAAGCGCTGTCTGACCAGGGCTCACAACATCAACAAGGACATCTCCCACCCGCACCATGGACTGTTCTCACTGCTGAACTCTGGAAAGAGGTTCCGCAGGTTTTGATGCAGAACAGCCATTTTCTACAACAGCTTCATCCCACAAGCCATACGACTGCTGAACTTAAAATAATAATTCCTCCATCCCCCCTCACACACCCTTACAGGACTGCTACACTGAACTTTGTAATATAACATAATTAGTTAGCATTTTTATACATACGTTTTAATAGCATTTTGATACATAGCTTAATATATATAACTGGCTGTAATATGTAATATATATTTTAGACAGTTTTTTATACATAGTGTATATACCCATTTATTTATGTAAGCACATCACTGCACTATCCTGAGCCTATTGAAACTAAATTTCATTCTTTCTTACTGTAAAGTGAAATTGAATGACAATAAAGGTGACTGAACTGAACTGATTACCCAATGTCCCAGATTACCAGAATTCACCCAACTAAACTTATATCTGTTCTTTATGTAACAATACAAGTTATAACATCAGTGCTATGTATATACATAGTATAGTTACCTATCTTCTCCAATATTTGTAGATCCTGGTACTCTCTTTACACATTGTACTCTGTATGGAAACTACATGTGGACGAGCAGAGTACCAGATAGGGAAAGAGTGCTGTCCCATGTGTGCACCAGGTGAGGACCACTTCTCTATATGATATGACTTATAGGATGAATGATAATATAAAAGTAACACCATGATCTTATGCCCCCCAGGAAACAGAGTTCATAAACATTGTACTGAATTCACAAGCACTTCCTGCATTCCTTGTACTGGCTCTACTTTTCTCGACCAGCCCAATGGACGCTCAAGCTGCTTTCCATGTACAAACTGTGATCCAGGTAACTGCCTCTACCAGTTCTCATGTAGCTGAGATGAGCTTTGGCAGATGTAGTGGTCATGTGTTTTCTCACAGTTTCAGGTTTGAAGGTAAAGCAAGGCTGCACATCCATATCCGATGCTGTGTGTCAACCACTTGAGGGATACTTTTGCAAATTACCAACATACCAAGGTTGTGCATTTGCCCAGGAACACAGCAGATGTAAACCTGGACAATACATCAGTCAGCAAGGTTTGCCTCATAGTCCCATGTACCTCTATAGGAATAATCATGACACATTTTTCTATAGCTTTTCTGACTGTAGTCCAATATCTACATGTGTATACTAAATGAGGTTTCTCCATCTGTGTTTATGCAGCAACATCCTCTAAAGACACTGAATGCTCAGACTGCACTGGTGATACTTTTTCCAATGGATCGTTGACATCCTGCCAACCACACACAAAGTAAGATGCACATGTACTGCTATTAACATTGTATCACCTGCAAAATGTGAAACTCAGACCAAAATGAAATGTGATTACTCATTACTCTATGCAGGTGTGAATCATTGGACAAGGTCCAAGTCATTTCTGGTGACCATTCGTCTGATACTGTTTGTGAAACAGCAAAGTCTGGAGTTGGAGAGATTATCATTCCTATAGTCATTATTGCATGCATTGCCATTGTTGGAACCATGGCCTTTCTTGTTTATTGGAAGTTTGGACGTAAAAAAACAAGAAAACTAATGAACACAGGTAAGAATGTTGTTGATAACTTGACCTGCATGGTATTTTTCTAGATCAGGCTAAAATGTCACTTTCATATAATGACTAGGGATCTTCTTTTAAAAAATAGTTTAGAAAGTTATGAACAGGGAGATTTATGCAGATAATAAACCTAAGACAGACAAGCCTGTATCACACTCATGGTGAAAATACACTCATGTAGCCTCTTTTACCCCATGGCTGTCGAGAGCAGGGCCTTATATTAGTTTAACTATAATGTACTTTTATATTAGTTTGCATTCCCTAAATATACCTATTTTCATTAAATGACCACCGTTTAATTAAGTACTCAGTCAAAACCCCCTGTTACAGGCCTGATTTCAACACGTCAAAAAGCTTCAGTCTTGTGAGCCAATGGGAAAATTGATTCACACAGTTCAGGAAAATGGCAGCATATGCGAACGTACACTCTCACTGTTCAGGTGAATGGCAGCATGCGAACGTTCACACTTACTGTTCAGGAGAATGGCAGCATGCGAACGTTCACTCTCACTGTTCAGGAGAATGGCGATGTTCCCGTGTTCTGTGCACAGGTGAAGACAAGGCGAGAGAGCTCAATACTCCAAGAAGCCCTCATTACACCCTGCAACTAAGTTTATTTCATAGTTTCAACTAGGCTATGTGAGGCTCACACATCACCATTAGCCTACCTCTTGCACTACGGAAAAAAAGGGAACCCTGTGTCATTCTACACTTTCACTCTGTATTTTGAAGTGTAAATAAGCAGCATCTAATGTATGTTGTATGCTTTTTTCTGGGTTGCACTGACAATTGTTCTTTTGTGTGTGTTTGTTACAACTAAAATGAATCCCTCATTTACAGAGAATAGACAGGTAAATATATATATATATATATATATATTTCTTCCCATTAACCAACACTTTTGTAAATGGAGGCTATAGTCTGACTATTTTACCGTTCTTTCAATATTTAAGGAATCAACTGCCATATCACTGATGCGGCCAGTTCCAGAAACAAGTGAGACCTAACTTTGTCTAGATGTTGCACATGATGCATTTATTCATCAATTCATTATTCATGAATTATAAGGATTGACCAAAAATGATTGACCAATGATTTTCCCCTCAGGTTCACAAAACATGGATATTTCATCAAACAACTAATTGGTGGTTCACAATTAAATTCAAATACTAGACCTGAACTCTCCAGGATTATGTTTGGACCCTCCTCCATAAGACATTAAAACATTCAAGAGAAACAATGGAGATTCCGTCCTGGCCGTGGAACAGTGGACCAACTGTAACTTATGTAAATAAGAACTTATGTATAGCATTACACTTAATGATCAAGTATGCCTGATGTATCTGTGTGTCTTACCCATAATCTGTATATAAAGTCTTACACTTAGATGTTCTGTCTGCAATGTACGTCATTTTATTTCCTGTTTTGGCTCTACCTCTTTTCAGCATGTGCCTGTGTGGGAAAGGTAGTTGTATTTTGAGCTCCTCGTAATCTTCATCTTAGTCTTTAAAATGATTTTTATACATATGTTTTTCTATTATTCTAAGTCACATTATCTTAATGGTATAGTTGATAATAAAATTTGCCTGTACCGTCGGGAAAAGTGTAGGCCTACCTCCCTCCAAATAAACTAACACCAAATCAACTACGACATTATAATCATGTCCTAATAGTCGTGTCTTAATTTACAGTTTGCTTAGATCTGACAAAATGAGAAACTCAGTAACGTTGAGAAAGAGATGTGACCTGAAAACACCTACTGCATGTCTATCCCAACACAATTGCATTTATCGTCCAGGCAATTATACTTAATGTTACTGGGTTAATTTAAATTACTTAGAATTGCAAGCGACCGTCTATGAAAATAATTATGAATCTAATATAATCTATTACGGAAGCAGGGGGGTCAGTTACAGAAAGCAAAATATAATTTAGCAAGATCCTGCATGACCTATACAACCAAAATGGCTTGGCAGAAACAAGAAACTCTACATATTTATGGTAAATCACTGTATTACTCAAACTCAAATGCAATTGACAAAACATTGAGACATTGCACAAATAAAATACATGAGGTAAACCCATAAATGTTTATTCTACCCAGTTACTTTGTTGTAACACTGACATGCGATTGACGGTTCCCAAAAGTGTATAAAAATGCTGAACCAAACAATTTCATCATGTTCACGATCTGGTCTTCTACGTCTTTGAGATTTTGGTCACACCATACCGAATTATAGATTTTGCATTTGAATTGTCCTTTGGATATTAAGTAATGTTTAATCTTCAGCATTTTATTAGCATAATACTGTAATACATATGACTGCTTGTTTGATTCATTCTCTGTGGTCTGTCAGGTTATGATGCCTTCTGGGCTCTCTCTTCCACATACAGCTGCATCTGGACAAACAAGAGTAATACATTCAAACAAGATTATCCAGACAGAAGCCAGCTGAAGAACAGCTATACATTCTGTGTGTATTCCTTATTCTGCAGCATGTACTGTATTTTGAGGCTGACCTTTACGATGTCAGAGGTCATGGTCTTCAGGGGTATGAGTCTGGGCTCCTGCATGTGAACCTCTTGTTCATCAGCAACTATCCATGGGAAATCCTGCCCAGTGAAAATGTTACAGTAATATTGACTACTGTCTAACTAACTACTGTACACCAAATCAATGTACCAAATCTATTCAAACTAGTGAATTGCAATCAGCTGACCTTGATGACCTGTACCTTCTCCATATTACGTGTGGCAGCCTCTCTTGTATGAACTAGTACTGTAAACGTACAACCTGTGACATACAGAAGAGAAAAATCTACAATTTTGCAGTTAACTGCTTTGTTTAAAAGTCCACTTTGTTTGCAAAGAGAACAAAATGTGAAATACCTCAGTGTCTCCGACACACAAATGAACATGATTTGTTTTATTTAAATTTGAATTCCTTTACTGGAGTTTGCCTCTGTATCATACCTGGTGGGTTGTTATCCAAAACGGCATCACAAACGCTAATCTTCAGGATAACTGCTCTCAGTAGCTGTTCCACATGTGACAGCAACGTTTCAGAGCTGTAAAACCAAAAGACATGAAGTTCACATTTCTGACAGTTGAATTTATAGAATATATTGAATTTACAGATAAATGCACAGGTTCAATTTAAAACCATGGGAAGTTTTTCCCTCAGTTTGAACAAACGTACAATTTTAAGAGTAATTCATCCATAGTGCCTTGTAGTTTAACACAGCACCTGAAAGTTTAAATCATGGCCTGTTAACCTTATTGACAGCAGAGGAGGCTGCGAAATCTCAAAGACAAATCTTTCTACTGGGTGATGCTCTTTGTCCATGATAACTACCACCACCTTCTCAGCATCATTCTGCAGAAAGAAGGCAGAAGAGAAAATGTAATATTTACTCTTGGTCAGTTCACATGACAGTGAACTGACCAAGAGTGAAGATGATGATGGAATTCATTGCTAGATGCATATTCTTCTTCTTACTCACCTTCTCAATTAGAGGCTTAACACAGTGGAGGGTATCCTGGATGTATCGGTTGAGCTCTGGGTGGCATGACATCTAGAAAATGATTTAACAATGACAGATGTGGTTTTATACATTTTGAAATACATCACTGTTACATCTCCAGTGTTCATCTTACCTGTACTGGCACATTGTATTTTTTCCTCTTCTGGAATATTCCAGAGGGGTACACCTCTCGAACATAGAGGATGAGGTGAATAGCCACTTCCAAAAATTCACACAAAATGTCTGCGACCACTGTAAGAAAAAAACAAAACATGTTTTAACAAGCAGCAGATTATTTTAAAACGTTTGGCTTGAAAACTACTTCCCCTTCTTGCAAAAATACAACATTTCCTACAGTTGTTTGGTTTGTTAACAAGCGGTAGTACTACTGTACTGCACTTGTTGAGGTCTCAAACAGTTGGACACCGATATAAACTGACAGTCAGAAAAGGTGGTAAAGTAACTATCTGTGCCTTTTTGCTCCTACCTTGGCCAAAGTTCAGGTCTTGCCTAGTGAGTGTTGTCATTTCCTATTAAAAGAATGGTCAGCTAGCTCTACCTACTAGCTACTAGCTAGGCTAACTACTACAAATCAACAGTCGTGTTTAGCTGGCTAAAACTGACAGTCAAATGTCCAGAAAACGCGCATTACAAGCAGACAGTTAGTTATTCATTTTAGCTAGTAGACCATAAACCAGCTAATCTTTCAACTGAAAAACTACAGCGATAGACATTCTTCACATAATTTGCAATCAGTTTGTTCATCCTCCCTTCTTGTGGTTGTCGCTTTGAGATGACGTTAAATGCTCCGCTGCAGGGAGTCGATTTTCTTAACGAAAATATTCCATTGCAAAACTTGTCTTGATTGCAATGACGTTATGTTTCGCACATTTTATTTTACATGTGATGTAATGAGATGACATTTCAAATAAATGTACCCCTCAGCCTTTACGTCTGATCAACCAATGCAATTTTCCATGCATCCTAACTGAATTTCTTGGCTAGGAAATCATGTAGATGTTGTTAACAAAATGTGTTTAATATGTGTATTGTATTTAATTCATATTGCTTATATTTTTTGTAGTTCCTACAAAAACGACATATTAATGAACACAGTATTATCACTGGAAGGTGGATACCTGCAATAATAGGTCCAATGAATGTATGAGGTAGACTGTCCTTATTGAACCCTTGAACTATGCTCAAGGTCTTTTATATTGAGCAAGACCCATTCTGTCTTTAAGAGTCTTAAGTTCATGTGTGTTTGTTGCTGAACTATCTTATAAACGCAGGTAAGAAGCAATTCTGTGAATGTTGTTTCAAATACTTTTTTGTTGAACATTGATCCCTCTTGATCTTTCCAAGTGTAGCCTATGCTTGATGGAGTGAGTTGTATTTTGCAGTTAAAAATCCTGAGAGAAGAGCAAATTCTGACATGGATTCTGACGGTGCTAGTGTGCAGTACAATCGCTGGAACGAAGACAACATTAACCTCAATGTGGCAGCATCACCGTCTGGTATGATGGGGTGAGTGACACTTGTGAGAGAGTCGCAATGTAGAAAGTTGAACAGGTATTTTACTGAAAGGCTGATTGGAAAGTTGATTGTGTTCTGCAACACTGTCAACAGATCTGTGGAAGATTTAGTTAACTTACTAGATAAATAATAATTGTATCGTTACTGTCCCATCCTTGGTCTCAATAACAGTGTTTTATTATGCTCTTCTAAAGGGTCTTCTACAGAGTGTGTACTGGCACTGTGGGAATAGCTGTGAAGGTGGCAGGAGCTTTGGCAGCACTGGTATCTGTTTACATGATTGGATACGTCACAGGATACTATGTTCACAGATGTTGAGGGACTTGCAAGAGTGCTTCCATGCTCAGATTAATGTGGATACCATTTGTTGATTTTGATTGATCATTACAATGACCAAACAATGCTATGAATCAGGAACTCCAATACAAGAATACAGTATACAGTAGATCTTACATGAGTCAGAAAATGAGGTAATTAAATCATAATTGCAGTCTGTATAAATAACACTACTTTATTTAATGTGTTTTATAAGAGAACACTGGGAACAATACAAATATACTGGGTTGAGTCCCTGTGATGTCCCAAATGATATCCTCAGTGGACTGAAATAAACCAATAGTCTTAAAATAAGTTGTCAGAAACCCTTTACTTACCATGTAAATGCACCAATTTCTTTTAAAATATTTTTTTAATGAACAGATTAAATTCCTATCTCAATCATAAAAATGTTCTGTAAAGTCTTGAGGAATGTCTCATCAATGACAACATTTTATTGGTAGATACCCAAGGTAGTCAATGTACCAATGTATTTTTTTTAAACTTCATAAGTCTCCATCATATACTATCTTTATGGTGGCAATGTCCTGTTCCTCTACATAACTCATACAATTTATTTGATCACTGCTGGAAAAGAGAGTTGAATTAACTGTTAAGACCCACTCTGATATTTTCTGATAAGTGTAATATTCCTCCTCATTGGGACAAAGTAATATTCGACTCGTCTTGTTACCTTTGTCTTCAGAGCACTGAGATTCCGTTTCAATGGCAGATTCATCGGATGGAAAACCTCTTTGTTGCTTAGTTTCACAGAGAGTAGCGTCATGTGTGTTACGGTCCGAGATCACACCGCTGTCAATGGCACTAGGGTTACTAACATCATTCCTCCATTGCCATTCTAAAGAGTCAAGTGGCACGGAATTTGATGGCGCACTTTGCTGTGCGCCAGAAGTCCCTTTCGTGCAATCAAGTCTGTAACGACCGTCCGCATGCTGTGCGTACTCTTTTGCTTGTATCATTGTAATCAAGCTACCTTTGTCAGACAATGGATATCCCGGTCCACGTCGGGAAACCAGCATTCGACATTTTTTATTTGCACTACTCAGAGTTGAGGTTGATAGTAAGTAAGCACCACCATCATTTTGGATCGTTGGTCCTCCTTTGCGTAATTGCGCATTGGCGCACTTTACATTTCCAGGTATTCTTGATCCATTGATAGGCGGTAAAATTATATTCTGAGAGATCGCAACTGTGTTAGCTCGTCTTGTTTTTTTCGGAATCGTGAAATGCCGGGAACTATTGGTCAATTCAACAGGATTGGCTATTACTTTTGCCGCAAGTCGTAAATTAGTTGCTTTAGCACTCTCTGTGCATGAAGCGCTTAACCAACGCTCTGTATCAATCCTTTGCACATTTAGTGCCACGCACTGCGTTACGTTTTCCCACTTCAACTTTCTATCTCTGTTTGCCTCAGTCAACTTCTGCTTCTCTTGGCGGACTCTATAAGTACTTTTCATAGTTCAACTGCGTTGCTGCTTCTAATGAAAACTTGCTCGTGGAGTAATCCGTCTCTGATGCAATAGAAGCTCGACTCAAATCCTGCAGACTATTCTTTTATACCACACCCATCAAGACACCTCCCTCCTACACAAACTCTGCAGACCCTTCTCAGGCATTTGAGATGTAACAGTAGCCTATCTGAGAGTTCCAGTTAACCTGAGTGTGAATGCCCAAAAGTCTGAGACTAGTTGAACATTTAATAGAGGAATTGAAGACTGAGAAAGCCACGCATTCTGTGACACCACAAGAAGCTCTTTAGAACATTTGTGAAATCATGCTGGGATCACATGGGTCATCAGGTTTGGCACAAACTTGTGGAGTCCATGCATGGATCATTAAAGCAAAAAAAAGGGGGACATACAAAGTACCAATAGAACTAAGATAGATATTTGGAAAGTCATGTCAATTTGGGGACTCAGATTTCACTCAGATTGTGAAAATTATATGATCACTTGTAATGAAATATATGCAGTAGATTCTAAACAAATGCTAAATAGAAGTAACTTGACTAGAGGTCTCAGGCTTTTGGACCCTACTGTATATTGCTGAAGACAATGTTCAGTCTAAAATAAATACATCTCATTTTATCTGTGCCATTTTATTTCTCTTTAAACAGACATCCATGTTTTTGTAATTGATGTGAATGAAAGTTATAATACTTATTTATGTTAATAATTCAAAATGTTGTAGTGAACTCATTAACAGTGCTTGTTCTTATGGAAGTACAAAAAAAGTATACAAAACATTGTATTTTGAGTATATTTTTAAATTATTCCATCATGTATGTCTAGTACATGCACTGCCCCCAAAATAAACAGACAACTGATTTAGTGTGATGTTATGTGAGTGGTTCAATTAAACAGCTGGTTGGTGCACTACCAGATGACTTTCAGGTTGTCGACATCTGTAGAGAGGTCAGTTTTGGAGGGGTAAACAACCTTGAGGTTTCCGTCAGGGTCCACGGTGCGAACCTGTTGGATGGTAAGCTCGCTTGAGGTCATCCCATCAGAGGCAGAGTCTGGGGCTGCGTCACACTCCCCTTCTGACCCAGCTTCCTCCCTGTGCTCCGAGGTAAACTTGTTCAACTCCGCCATTTTCTAGGAGAAGCAGAGAATAACTTATTAAAACATACAAACATATAAATTGTGGAGGGATACACATGGATAGGTTGTTTTGAGATCCACTTTCAAGACTGTCACACTCACGTTTCTTGACAAGCTAAAATATTCAGCGGTGGATATGTGATCGGTCAGTGAGATTGTGGTTATATAGGACAAGCAGCCCCGAGCAGGAAGCACCATGTTGTGAATCTAACCCCAAGTTTTACCTTTCAAGTCACGTTTCACTTTAGGACCTTCTTAATGTAACTTCAATTTCAGCTACAATTCAACAGCAGTTACAATAGAAATGAGTTAAGAAGACGCAGCTGTTACATGTCCAATTTTGAGAACATTTGACATTAACAGATGTTCCTTGAAATCTATTTTGAGGTAAAAATGACCACAATACTTCACCTCTAAAATTCTCTAAAACCTTATTTTATTTTCCCTGACCACTGTTTTAATCCAAAAGACAACCCAAATCTCTCTGAAAGAGAAGGTTTGCCAAGTTATGGTCAATAAGGTTGCTGTTACATTGTGCGCTGTGAGTTTTCGATAGTGACATTGTACACCACTGGGGGCCAGTCACCTTGGGACAATGAGCTCACTTGTTCCACTGAGTGACCAGAGGCAACAGGCTTCACATGTCAAAGGAGCATGACACCCTGAGAGCATAGCTGCTCATGTGCTTATGAATGTAATGTGAATACATGAGGACCAAGTGTTTTGTTTCTCAAAGCTACATATACACTGATGATGGAAATGTGATTTAGAAATATGCTTTGTTTTAACTGATCCTTCTTGAAAAAATAAAAACATTAAAAACAACAACATGGTGTTAGTTACAGCACACGCCAGATAACTCGAACAGAGTAAGAGCAGGTCTTACCATAATGAGAGCATCCATGATGTCTTTACAGGTCTGCAGGCTGGTAGAACTGGTCACCTCTAAAAACAGCTCTTTAGTCGTCTTCCTGATCTGAAATAAAATTACAAAAGTCCATGCTGGTAATAAATGACAATGAAAGAACTCAATTATTCTCTTAACAGAACAGAGTTTTTGCACAGTTGTGTTTTGGTAATAGTCAAATATCAGTGTTTCCCCTACCATTATATTAGGGGGGTACCCCGCCCCCCCAACGCCCCCCCAACGCCCCCCCACCCCCCCGGAAGGTCTTAAAAAAAATATATATATAACGCCAGATCACAAAACTGAAACAAACTAAATGGCCTTATGTTATTTATCTTATTTACACAACAACATGTCATTTCTGTCCCCCCCCCCTCCCCAAAGCTGTAAACCTGGGGGAAACACTGAAATATACTGTATGTTTTTAGAGGAAAAGTCAGTTATTTAAAAGGAAGTATGTTCATAGCTATGGAAGGATGATCCAGTGTGTCTAGTGAAGGTTTCACACTGCTGTGGATATGCCAAGTTTCAGATGTTTGGGAGCACAAACAAAAGAAAAAACATCTTGCATAGCTAGATACGGAAGCCACCTGCATCGCTGAGTGTTACCTGAGTGTTGAGTATTGACCTGTGAAAAAGGTATCAGATTAGATTAAGATCTCCGTCTCTCCCTCACACATGCACACTACCTTGGTTTTTTCGCTGTTGGTGATTGGTGGGAATGAGATCACATGACCTTCGGCGTCTACCAGACAGGGGTAGAGTTCTTTCCCATCAAGAAGCTGCAAGTACCTAAGGAATACAATATAACTATATAACTGGCAGAGCACAATTAGGGCATACATGTTCTCACCCCAAGATAACAGTAAAGGTAGTTACAAAGCTACAGCCAACTCCAGTCCGATAACACCATGTCAGTACAAGTCAACATATCCTTCATGATACATTGTACAAGTGGTTTGACAAGAAATTACATTTAAGGTTTGTCTACTTTTTAACTGGCAGGAGTAAGAGTTCAACTTAAAGCAGGCACACACACAATCAATGGAAACATGTACAGTTAGGTCCATAAATATTTGGACATTGACACAATTTTCATCATTTTGGCTCTGTATACCACCACAATGGATTTGAAATGAAACAATCAAGATGTGCTTTAAGTGCAGACTTTCAGCTTTAATTTCAGGGTATTTACATCCAAATCAGGTGAACGGTGTAGGAATTACAACACATTTTATATGTGCCCCCCCCCTTTTTAAGGGACCAAAAATAATTGGACAAACTAACATAATCATAAATCTAATTGTCACTTTTAATACTTGGTTGAAAATCCTTTGCAGTCAATGACAGCCTGAAGTCTGGAACCCATAGACATCACCAGACGCTGGGTTTTGTCCCTGGTGATGCTCTGCCAGGCCTCTACTGCAACTGTCTTCAGTTCCTGCTTGTTCTTGGGGAATTTTCCCTTCAGTTTTGTCTTTAGCAAGTGAAATGCATGCTCAATTGGATTTAGGTCAAGTGATTGACTTGGCCATTGCAGAACATTCCACTTCTTTGCCTTAAAAAACTCTTTGGTTTCTTTCGCAGTATGCTTCTGGTCATTGTCCATCTGCACTGTGAAGCGCCGTCCTATGAGTTCTGAAGCATTTGGCTGAATCTGAGCAGATAATATTGCCCGAAAAACTTCTGAATTCATCCTACTGCTTTTGTCAGCAGTCACATCATCGATAAATACAAGGGAACCAGTTCCATTGGCAGCCATACATGCCCACGCCATAACACTACCTCCACCATGCTTCACTGATGAGGTGGTATGCTTTGGATCATGAGCAGTTCCTTCCCTTCTCCATACTCTTCTCTTCCCATCATTCTGGTACAAGTTGATCTTGGTCTCATCTGTCCATAGGATGTTGTTCCAGAACTGTACAGGCTCTTTTAGATGTTTTTTGTCAAACTCTAATCTGGTCTTCCTGTTTTTGAGACTCACCAATGGTTTACATCTTGTGGTGAACCCTCTGTATTTACTCTGGTGAAGTCTTCTCTTAATTGTTGACTTAGACACAGATACGCCTACCTCCTGGAGAGTGTTCTTGATCTGGCCAACTGTTGTGAAGGGGTTTTTCTTCACCAGGGAAAGAATTCTTCTGTCATCCACCACAGTTGTTTTCCGTGGTCTTCCGGGTCTTTTGGTGTTGCTGAGCTCACCAGTGCGTTCTTTCTTTTTAAGAATGTACCAAACAGTTGATTTGGCCACACCTAATGTTTTTGCTATCTCTCTGATAGGTTTGTTTTGATTTTACAGCCTAACGATGGCTTGCTTCACTGATGGTGACAGCTCTTTGGACTTCATATTGAGAGTTGACAGCAACAGATTCCAAACACAAATACCATACTTGAAATGAACTCTAGACCTTTTATCTGCTCCTTGTCAATTAAATAACGAACTCCCATGAGGGAATAACATACACCTGGCCATGGAACAGCTGAGCAGCCAATTGTCCAATTACTTTTGGTCCCTTAAAAAGGGGGGGCCACATATCAAATGTATTGTAATTCCTACACCGTTCACCTGATTTGGATGTAAATACCCTGAAATTAAAGCTGAAAGTCTGCACTTTAAGCACATCTTGATTGTTTCATTTCAAATCCATTGTGGTGGTATACAGAGCCAAAATGATGAAAATTGTGTCAATGTCCAAATATTTATGGACCTAACTGTATTTGTCAACCCTTGTTGTTTCTGTTTGGTTAAAGTGGTTTTATCTTTCTCAAAGTAAAACTGCAACAAGGAACTATGCAGTCTCTACACTGTCACATCATTCTCAATTTAAATTCTTGCCCTGCACCCTGTTTGCAAAGATCATAGAGAAAACAAGACAAATGTAGATATGTAGATTTCAACATGAAATAAACAGTGTACCACAAGTTGAGGTACAACTGAAACCATTTGTAAACATTCAACTACAAAATTAGGCCTGTCAGTCTCCTGGCGCCCTCGTGTGTCAAACATGAAACAAACTCAACAACCAAACACACTGAACAAAGGGAATACTTGATTGAACAATAACTCAACTGTGTAAGAAACCACACCCAAGATGCTTAATAAATGGAAAGCAAAACAATGGAAATGTTTTGGGAATTACTGATTCAAAAATCCCAAAAGGCACACATACTTTCCTAACAATCGACATCATATGTGTATTTTTTCTACAAAAATGCAAACATCTGCTATCCTGAGTTATATAGACAAAAAGCATGTGGTGGTTACTTACTTGTGGAGGCCAGAAACATTCTGCCTCTTCTTCTGTTTCCTCTGGTCGTCTGCCTCCAGCTGGAGCTGCTTCATCAGGTCCACAGCAGTCATCTCCTTACGACTTAGAGGGATGATCTTACCCATACACACGCACACACACACACACGATTCAACAACAAAATATTGTATTGAAAAATATTTTGAGAAATACAAATGCAATGAAAAGCCATGCTGTTGAAAAGATTCAACTTTACATTAACTTCTTGTCTTAATGTTGCAGTAAAGATGTGTGGGTGAATGTCATGAATAGTTGGATTACTTTAAAGACATTTCCCACACAATCTAAAATGCTATTAATAAAAGTCTGTCACCTCAAAAAGTTTGAATCATATTCAACATGTAGCCACTTATCCTTCAATACTTATTTGTATTCATTATTTGTATGAATTACTGAAGTACTGTATGAAGTAAGTTGGGTATTCTATTGGCTAACTTTTCTGATACCTTTAACTGGGCAGGTGGTCTGGCATCATAGACGAGAGGTCCCTTGAGTAACTGCACGTCATGAGTCGCAATGGTTGCGGTGGTCCTTTTGCCACATATGTCATCATGTAGTTTGGTCTGTAAAAAAAACAGATTAGGGACAGGTATTTAATGAGGTGTCCTTTTGCAACTTTTGCTGTGTTGCAACTTTGAGTTGAGAACAGTGAAGCAAAACAGGAAGCTACATTTATGTTACCTCACCTGAGCAACTAGAAACCTCTTGAGGGCATTCCCTGACTTCAAGTTCATGCCTTTGACCACACAGCACACCAAGTACGGCCGCACATCTTTCACCTCAGATGTCACTGTCACTGTAAGTGCTGTGGGGCTTTCAGAAACATGAAGAATCTTCACCACCATCTGGTTCATCTCATCCACCTCCTCTTCCTCTACATTCTTTTTCTTCTTGTGCTGCTTTTTCTTCTTGTCAGCTACCCGGCCACTCTCTGCCTTATCACCCTCTTCCTGCTGCTTGCCTTTTCCTTTCCCTCTTCCTCCAGCTCTCAGATAATCCAGAATAGACTTGGTCTGACAACCGTTGACCATCTTTTCCAGACGCTTGTCTTTCAGTTTATTACCTTTGAAGTTGATCTCCTTCAGTTTGGAGCAGTCTCCGAGGTCCGCAGGGATCTCAATTAGCTTATTGTTGGAGAGGTCTAAAACCTAAGGACAGATAGATCAAACACATTTAAAATATATTACTGGAGCTATGACGTATTTGTTAATACTATGTAGGCTACAAATAATATAAATATAATTTTAAACATCCAAGTTCAACTTGATATCTGGCCATGGCCTAGTGCAGTATGCTTTCAGGATACCTTCAGTGCAGAGAGCTTGTGAACGTCTCCGCAGAGCTCCTCAATACTGTTATCAGAGGCGATGATCGAGCTGAGGAGATCCAGTCGATCTGTGTAGAAGTCTGCTGGGAATCGAGTGATCTCATTCTTGGAGATATTGATGGTGGAGAGTTTGGTGCAGCGACACAGTCCATCTGGCAGTGATGTGAGGTTGTTGCAACTCACGTTGAGTGTATTTAGATCGCTAAGGTGTGTTATTTCATCAGGCAGAACTTTCAGGTTATTGACAGACACGTCAAGGACTTTCAATGACTTCAAATTTCCAATTGTTTTAGGAATGAATGAAAGCTTATTTCTACAGAGAATCAAGCTTTGGAGGTTTGTCAAATTTTTGATGTCTTCATGAATCTCTGTCAGACTCGGGCATTGGATAATTTCGAGATAATTTAGGAGTGTGAGAGAATAGATTCTGGAACTCAGACCCCCATTTGATGATATTTTCTCATCTACAATTGAACCTTGCAATACAAGCTCACGTCTCTTCTCATTTGCTGCTTTCTCTATTTCAGCCCAATTATCCTGGTCGTCCATGCTGCAACACCAGACCCGGAAAGAAAGAAGAAAGAGAAGAAGTCATGCTGATGCAATAATTCAGCGCAACAAATACGCAGCTCAAAAGACTTACAACGCCAACGTGCGCACATATTGCGCAGTGTCTACTGCAGACTTGACGTTCATAATCCAATGCGTAGAAAAACGTCAAAGACCACAGTCCCTTGCGCTCTAAACTGGAAATGCGCATGTCAGATTCCGGTTGTTGTCAGTGGTGGTTATGGAGATGAAATGGGACCTGGACAAGCTGTCAACATTTTTCTGATGTTAATGGTAAGCTGCATTCAATAATAAGTAATGATCTCATATCGACAATGAAATGACGTTTCAGCAAAAGGAAAAGTTAATTTAACGTATACTGTCAGTTAAATAATGTTAATTTTGCGAGTATTGAAAGCTTAATATACTAAAAGTTAAGCTAAATTAGCCTGGCTAACAGTGTTGTTGGCCAACGACGTTAGATTAGGTAGGCTAGCTAAGCTAGTACGTGGAAAGCATACTGTACTTTCGTCCAACGAGGTTAGTTTTTAGTCCAAGGTTACTGTAGCTGGCTGACTGGCACCCCCACCCCCCCCTACCTCGCCATTCGAGGCGTGAATAACATGTTGAATTGCTTCATCTTATAGGCAAGTTACATGATAAATGCAAATCCATTATTGTTTTCAATGTGCAACAACTATCTGGCTCTAACAATGATTCAAATGCATTATTATTTTGGATAATCGTATTTGAAAAATAGAAACACATATAAAGACCTAGAGACATAGTACAGTGTTCATGAATGTTGGTATTCATTTATTGGTAATAATCAATACCAATTATTCAAAATGTTTTTCCCATGCTCTATATGGATACTATAGGATTTAAATTGTGTGGCCTCTGTTTCAGTGTGTCTCTGAAAGATGCCCCGGAAGATAGGATTTGTGGTGGTCAGCTCTTCAGGACATGAAGACAGTTACAATGCCAAGGAGCTGATGGTCCATGCTCCTACAGTTAATGGCTGGAGGTCCACTAGGTATTTTTCGAGACTTGTTACATGACTTGAAACATTTGTCTCTGTAATACCTTACAGGTATCCTGTCAAACTGTATCACAAGTATCCTTTCTGTGTGTCCTGTGGCAGGTTCTGCCCGTACCCCCAGCAGGTCACTCTACAGCTGGTGGAGCGCAGCAGGGTGCGCAAGCTGCAGCTTCTGGCCCACCAGTACCTAATTTCAGCCAAGATTGAATTTCACATTGGGGACAGTGTACCAGAGACCCACTCCTCTGAGCACTCCGGACCACTCCGCAGACTGGGGTGAGTCCATAACAAGCACAAGGGACATGGTTGATCTATACAGTCAACATATTATATTAGGCGACTCCACTGTAGCCAACTTCTGGGGCATGTCATGTTCCTTCACACAATAATGTTGTTACGGTAGTCGCTTTTAGGTAGTGTTCTCAAAAGCAAAATAACTGTTAAATCAAAAGAATCAACCTTAATTATTCTAGCAATCTACCACAGATACGTGTCTCTGTCCGACAATGAGAAGACTGGTTTCAAAGCTCGAGAGCTGAAGTCTGTTCATGTGGACGCGATTGGAACGTACCTTCGCATAACCTTCCACAGAAATCACATAAACCGCTACAATGTCTACAATCAGGTACTTTACTATACTAATAGACAGTCACTGTTCACAGACATCCTCTACCATTAACACCACACTCAATTGTTTAGTCACAATTTTCATTCATTAGTTAATTCTTTCAAGCATTTGTTCATTCGTGCGTTCCTACATGTACTTGCTCATTCACCAATGCATTCATTTCACAGACTTTTGTTTATAATTCCAGGTTGCATTGGTTGCCATAAATGTTTTGGGGGATTCTATGGATGGCAATGATATTAACACAATTGTAAGTGACCGCTCTTTTGTGTGTGTGTGTGTCCATGTGTCCGTGAGCTTGTGAGTCTGTGAGTCTAGTAGCCCTTTTCCATGACACGGTTCTGGCTTGACTCAACTCTCCTTGCCTTCTGTGGGATACCTAGTACTGTAAATTACAGTAGCGCTACTACTGTAGGCTACACTAGAACATGCCATTTTTAAATAGCCAAGCTACATTATAGTGACTGCAAATTTTGTATTCACTGGACTACTGAATTAAATGGCAACCAGAAAAAACCATGGCGTGGTCAGTTGAGGATGTGCAGAAGTTTGTCTGTGTTGCCAACCAAAGGATCCAGCGAGAGTGGTGTGTGTGGCTTTGAAGACCACGTCACTGCAGCTTCATGCATTGTCTCTAGGACGACCAGTTACATTGTGAAGGTTCAGTAGCGCAGTAGAAAACTAAACGTGTTGAGTCTTGTCGGTACTTGTAGTGAAAAGCAGCTGAAGAGTCTGGGTCTAAGTGCGAGATTGCCTGTCACAGAAGAATAAACATGCAATGCTGCCAGGAAACACAAGATGGGGCTGTTGCTTCTAAAACGGTTGGCCTGTTGCAGCAATTAAACATTTACAAAAGTAAATTATATACCGATTCAGCGGTTTTTGATTGACTATGAAGTCTTTAGGTGCATACATGCTTTAAACTAATTACCATTAGCCAACTCCACCACACAAACATCACTTGGTAGATTTACATGTACACATGCAGCACATCTGGGCTACCTAGAATGGTATTAGTATGTAAGATGTAGAACAGACACACCCATTTTCAGTTGCTGCTGTACTGTATGAATACTTACGGGGAGTGTGTGTGGCAGGAATGTAGTAATCAAACTCGGGAGAAGGCAGTGTGTAATCACAGAGGCCTTAGTTACCCGGTGTAATCAGATAGACCTGTAGACGGACAGACCCTGGAGTGGAGAGGTTACCTACACACAGACACACACACACATACATACAGATTCCACTGAACAAGCTCTGCATTGTTGCTCTGCTAATCCCTCTGTAAGCACCTTCACTATTCCAGTGATACCTTTGGATGGGTCGGTTATCTTTCAGAAGTTTAGTGTTGTTCTTCTCAGTGTCTTGATTTACAGATGACGTATGCACATGATGTGTTGACCTCTGTGTAAAGTGGATGAGATGGCTAAACGTACACCTGTACTGCATTGTTTGAAATTCCACCTCCAAAACACAATACACTTCCAGACTCAACCACCTTTTGACTTGGGAGTATTTGACAAGGGTCTTTGCCATTCATTGAATCAAATACATGTTGTGGGTGCATGCCCCATTCACATACCCAGAATGACCAATCACAAACAGTTCTGGGAATAGTTCTGTTTTACACATCAGAGAACATGCTTATATATACACACATGCCTGTGTGTAGCCTGTCATTACTTTCTGACCGTTTGTTTATGGAGGCCTCCATTGTTTTGTTTGCTATGTACTTGTGTGTAATTGTACTTGTGTTGACCCTTAGCCCAGCCGAGAGCAGCTGATAGAGCATTACCTCAGCAGTTCCCAGCACGAGGGTGCCCTGGATGGGACTTACATGGGGTGAGGAGGAAGCCGAGGCCCATTGTCTGTTCAGATCCTCTACACACCATTAGCCTTCTTGTCATGCTGAGACAAATGCCCTGTCTATTAACTTCTTCTCAGATTGCTAATTCAATAGGTATTGTACTAAACGTTTGTTGAAAACAAAGAAAAATAAGTTACAGCCCTTATGGCTCTAATACTAAAGAAAAACTGTGTTTAAAGAGAATCAGAGTTCTTCATTTCCATCTTTTCTTTGTTTTGAACACAATTCATACTATGTAGTGAAATGTGTCATCTTTGACAATATTGTCTCATATCTCCCATAGTAAATGTGAGTCCATCTCCCCTCTGGATGACCTGGCCTTCGACATGTACCAGGACCCAGAGGTGGCCCACATCATCCGCCTGCTGGATGACAAGAAGCAGGACATGGTCCACCAGGAGAGATACGACCTTGCCAAGACACTCAAGCAGGCTATCGCTGACCTGCAGAAGGTACAGCACTCAAGGCCTTCTGCGTGTTACCCAGCGAGGTCAAACGGCAGATAAAACAAACAATCCGATCCATTCGAATGATTGTAGTTTCTAATCAAGAATAGGGACTCTGATTCATGATTTCTTAGAAAGTAGTTGCCCAATATAGCTACACTTTAGAACTGTAAGAATACCATGTAGTGATATCATAAAGTGTAGTGTGAACAGCTGGCCAAGACAGGATGAGATCAATTACATATTTTCATTATTTCTTGTCATGCTGATCTACTGTTTGATTTTAACATCGTTTGTAACATTAACCATTAAACATTGTTCAGAATCTTGTTACAAGCCACATGGTTGTCATACCAACCATGAATATTTAATAGTCACAACAGCTGCGGCGATGTCCAGTGAGTGGTGTCTGTTTGTAGCTTTGTAACCAAAGAACTTGCACACACACACAGACACACCCTGTTACCTCTTGTTAACAATTGTCTTTGCTTACCATGCAGCTTGAAAAGTGGACAAGGTTAAAGCTTAACCTAGACCACTGATCTTTTATCTCAAGTTGTATGTCACATGTCAATACCACACTATAATAACTACAGGAGACTAAGCAATGCCATTTCAGTTTGTGTTGCAAGGCCTCTTTAGAAACTTTTTTCAGCTATTAGAGTTTAGTTATGTAAAACTATTCAAAGGACTTACAGAAACCTGTCGTCCAATATCCTGATTGTAAAGATGAACCGTTCTGTCTGAGGAATACCACAATGTTCTGTTGGCATGGCAATGTCTTTTTACATAGTAACTACCATTTACACCAAATTTGTCCAACTCGTCATATTTGTGTTGTCATGAACTACTGCTTGTATAATGTAGCCCTCCAATAACATTCCTCTACAGTACAGCACTTCAAACAAGTAGAGACAACGTATAATCGAGACAATAGAAAATCAAATATAAAGTCGGATACACTTGGGAACTTCCAATCCATGTGGTCTCTCTTTCCTTTCCCCACTCTCCTCTTCTCCCTCCTCTCGTCTCTGCTTGACAGGTGGGAGAGCGTTTGGGTCGCTACGACGTGGAGAAGAGGTGCGCCATAGAGAAGGAAGACTATGACACAGCCAAGAGGAAGAAGGAGCAGATGGAGGAGTACAGGACGACGGTGTACCAGCAACTGGAGGTTCACAACCTGCTGGACATGAACACAGTCAGTGTTTTATTCAGTCCTGACCCCCATCATGGTCAAAGTATGTACTGTTGGTACATGACACAAGTCCCCTCCAGCTTACCTTTCCACATCCTCTGTCCATGACCTCTGTAGATTACCAGAGCCGTGGAGGCGTCCCCGAGCCAGGATCACCCCTCCCCCTCTCCCAGACACCGGCCCCCAGGCATTAAGCCCAGGGTGTCCATGGAGACCATGAGAAAGGGGAAAAAACAGGAATCTATGCCCCGGCAGGTTGAGCAGGTGACTCCACCCAGACCTGCCAGCCCTCCACGGCCCCAGCCCCCCTCACCCCGTGCCCTCCCTGACGTACCACGCACAGACGTGAGTAAACTCATCCTGCCGCTCCACCCAGTCTACTAGCTCTTGTTTATGTTTTATTATGGTAATATAGTAAGATGATAAAAATTAGTTTATAAACTAGTGATGTCCATTAAGCAACTGTTATTCAAAGTGCCATTTTCTCCACGTAGGATCCAAACCTAAAACCTCATGCTTTAGTATTTGTGATTTGTGTACATGATTTATAGTGCCAGTAAATATAGTTTGTGCTTTGACAGAAGGCGTATTCATCTGCATGTTATAGTAAACACAAAGTCTGTGTACAAGGTAGGGCAGTGTTGCATAAAGGAACACGTGTACCCTGCTGTAAGCCTCTGAGATGTTTGGAGCAGTTCTCTCGTCGGATTATGACCAAGACTCCATGGTTTACGCACCAGTGTGACCAGCCTACAGGTTGAGTTTCACAATTTAATTAAAAGTGTGAAACAGTCGAGTGACTCAGGGGGGTGCCAGCCTGGCTGGAAGGGCACACTTTGAGCCTTTTACAAGGCAGGAGTATGCCAGTATGCACTGCAGTGAGCTGGGGTTGGTTATATATCCAGGAACAAGCCTTGAGTTTTTAGAAAGAGAATTCTCATGATGAAACACAAAGAGCATCAATCAATCTTAACTCTACAAATCCACCATTTTTCAGGTCATCCCCCTGCCTTATGATGAGAGGCCTCTACCTGCTCTGCAGAAGGAGAGGCCAGGGGAGACGCTCCAAAGCCAGCATGAGGAGTCCCCTCTGCCCCTGGAGCCTCCGGCTAGCCCCCGCAGCCCAGGGGGGGGTGCCGTGAGCGGAGAGCCTGAACCTCTCACAGAGAGAGCTCAGAGAGAGGCCAGCTTCCCCATAGAGGTGTATGGAGACGGCCTGGTAAGATACATGGTCAAACAGCAACATGCACCAAACACTGAAACCCAAATATGCGTTCTAAATGACTGTGAATATCTCCAATATTTGTGTATCTATGTACAGTATGTCTGTATTCAGGGCTACATCTGATACAATGACACTACCCTTCTCTCACTCCTTTCAGGTAGCGGGGGCCTATTCAAAAACCTGGTCATACCGTGAAGATGCCTTGCTGGCTGTTTACAAGAGGCTGTCTGAAGTTCCCTCAGGGACCCCCAAGGAGGAGCTGAGGAACATGATGAGGGCAGCAGTGTTCCTGGTTAAGAAGGCCCTCCTGGACAAGGTGTCATCTGTGAGTTTGAGGGAATTTCATTCATGTTCAGTTGGTGTAAGAGTTTGTGTGAACACTCACATAAGAAAAGAATATTCCTATTTTTCCTTTGATTGGATCTCCTTTGGCTGAGTCCTTGGTTTCTCCAAGGTCCAATAGAGTACTTGCCAGCATACAGTATAGACTTGTCTGTCATACTCAGCTCTGAGATTTCTCACTTCTACCAGTAATCTACCATCATCCCCTTTGTTCTTCATATGGAGTTGTTGAATCAAAACATTGATGTGTTATGCTTAATCCATTAAAGAGCAGTTTTGATTGATTTTAGACCTGAGCTTTATTGTACATATCTGTTTTAACCAGACAGATTTTTTCCCCTGAGGAAAAACATGAAAAGAGAGTGATAATATGAGGAAAAGACCTTGTCCTCGCTTCTAAAGCAAACAATCCGGTTATCTGATGCTGCTGTCAGGTGAAACTGACTGGACCAATTACAAGAGGAAGGACAGCACAAATGGTCAAGGTTGAATGAAAGACAGAAATTCCCATGTTTGCTCAATTCTAACAGAAGAAATCAAGCCATTTCCACCAAGGTTTAGCTTTAATAATGTTATTACGTCTAAGCATGGTTCCTAGCAGATTTGTGCATTTGTGTATTGACCAGTAAAATATTTATTTCTCAAAAATGTTGACCTGCATACATTGGCCTGGCACTGAACAAATTGACAAACTGTTATTCACAAACTGAAACACACATACTCGCAACAGACATGCTTTCCTTCATTTCTGTCAAGTACATGAATTGATTATGTTTACTGGACTTGTTTGATATGTGTGTTCAATACTTAAACTGTAACCCGAACAACTATATACACACAGTCAGCAGCCATTGCCCCCTAACCACCCCTCCAACAATGCCCCTCCTGTTCCACTCACACATCCCCACTCCCCTCATCTAGAGTTTTCCCACTTAAATAAATATTTTGAGAATTTGTGAGACCTTGTAAGCAAGACTTTATACCGTTTGTGCGGTAAAAATAACTGTTGCAATAATCCAAATGATGCATTATCCTAGGTACATGACCATTAATAGTAATCGTAAACGATAATTAAGTAATAACTACGGTAGTCAACTTATTGCACCTCTGAGCCTGCATGATGTAATTCAGTTTGCCACAAATTGCTACAAATTTAACTATGTAACCAAAGTAGAATTTGGTGGTTCCATACATTTTAAACTATAACAATGTAACTAACCATGGTCATTTCTGCTTCCATTGCTGGTCAAATCCAATCTGCCTCCAAACTGGTCAATTCAAAACAGCTCTTTCTTTGTGCATTGCCTTAGCCAACCACATTGACAGCATAAAGGTTTTTTTCAGACCATATTAGGGGTACATGCTACTGTACATTAAAGGCCTGCAGATACACTTTATTCAGTAGCGTCTGATATTGAACTTCTCTTCCAGGTGTTCCAGGCATCTCTGAAGCTGTTGAGAATGCTGCTGACCCAGTTGATCCCAGGCCAGGGGCTGGGCAGGGTGGAGGTAGCCCACTGTGTGGAGCAGACCTGGCCTAATCTGCTATCCAGAACGGGGGACTCAGCTACCAGGCTAAGGGCCATGGCAACGGCCTTCATTCAAGTAGGGCTTATGGAAACAACAGGAGTGATCAAAGACTACACGTATATAGACATCATTGATGATCACTTGCAACACATTAAAGTCTAACCCTATACCCATTATTAGGAAACTTTGTTGCTACAGTGATACTGGATTCATCTAAATCACCTCTCAGTTGTTACCGGCAATACAGTTGTTACCAAGTGAGAACAAGAACATATGGACCATAAAGCTAATTTGGGTCATACAGCAGTGCAGTCATGACATGTCACGACAAATAGTACATTAGCTGATTTTTTTTATGTAACAATGGAAAGTAAGTAAATGGCCTTACTCATGGGAATAATCCACAAGACACAGCTACAGCTTTCATCCAGGTATTGTACTGTAAACTGCTCTGTGCAGAACATGTTTCTGAATCTGGGTACATTAAGCAAGGTGTGGATGAAAAGAGCTGTTTTCACGCCTTTCCAAATTCTCAAACAGGCTCCATTTTGTACTGTAGTATTCTGGGACTGTTGAGTTACAGTTTTAACATGACCCACGTGTGTGCACGTGTGTATGCAGTCTAGAGGAAGGGACAAAGTGTGAGAGAACTTGGGATGTTTGTGAGTGAGAGAGTTCAGGACTTATCGGAGGTAGAGAGGACACATATATATTTACATGTTATAGTACAGTATGTCCGTGATTTTGAAAGGTTGTGTGCGTGTGAGAGAGTCCTGTGAAAGAGGTAGAGAGTAATGGGAATCCTTAGTCAGGTTAGTCAGGGAGTGTGCTTCAGTGTCAATATTTGACCATGACCGTCTCTTCAGTGGTTAAGACTCAGTCCCCTTAGATCACTCAATGGTTCTTTGTTAGAGGGCCAAATAAAGTCCACATTAAGTGGTCAATAGGGGCGAACAAAGACTAAACGTATATGGACGTCATTGATGATGGCATACAACAAATGAAAAAGTATATTGCGAAATCAAAAACCTCTTTTACACCAACCCAATGAGTAAATGGGGGTAGCCATTAGTAAACCTTTTTGTTGCAGAGATAATGAATACACCTTTCATGGAATTCACCTCTTAGTGGTTACCAGCATTCTAGTTGTTACTAAGCAGGAACAAGAACATCTGGATCATAAAGGTTAAGAGCTTCACATGCAGCAGAATGCAGGGTTTTAATCTGGTTCCTCCTGTTTCAGGACATGGCCCTGTTCAAAGAGGTGCGATCCCTTCAGGTGGTCCCGGGTGAACTGGTGAAGCCCTTCAAGATAAACTTCCCTGGACGCCTGGCCCTAAGTAGGGCTAAGCTACTGGACACGCTTCTCGGAGAGTTGGGCACAGTCAACTCTGGCTTCACCCTGGACAATGTTATGAAGGTATGACCTTGAAGCCATTCTTCTCACTTTATTGACTGCAGTGAGGGGTCTTCCAGAAGACACTCATCCCTGCTTTGTCTGTTTTGAGATTCCTGACATAGTTCTTTGAAGCCCTCAACAAAGCAAAACCTGAGCCCCCTTCCCCCTTCCAACTATGACCAGGCTGGATTCATTCTGAATACTTTCTTGGTGTCTTCAAAGTCTCAAAGATGGATTTGTCAATTGGTTAAGACATTTAGATGCAGCAAGACCACTATCAATGCTTAAGTGATGAGTACAGTTCAGAAAGAACAGTGAACTGTAGAGTTCAGTTAAAAGTCAATTAATCTACTCAGGATGTAAAATCTATTTGGCTCTACAGTCCACTCTTAAGTCACTTGCATCTGAGTGGTACTGTACATTGGTGTACACACATGATTGTCAATTCAGTTTGACACTAATCCATGTTTAAGTTGAATGTTTCTTCTTTCTTGTCTAACTAACTGGCATAGACCTGCCTGCTGTTACCTCTGGTCAGCTTTGGGACAGTTACCAATGCTGGCATCCACAGTATTCACCAGCCCTCTGTCCTCTGATCTCCCTACTCTCACCCCCTCCTCCCTCTGTTCCCTCCTTTACTTCCAACAGTGACCTGGTATCTATGTGTAAACTATCCAACTGTTGACAGAGCGGCCATGCTGACTGGCTCTCTCCTTCTAGTTTACAACAGCTCTCTTTTAACTCCCCTATTCACCCTCAGCTACCCCTGCACTGCCTTTATGGCAAGAGCAAATTGTTAGGTTCTGCTCCCTCTCACAAGATGGTATTTGGTGGCCTGTGTTTGCATGTTTGTGCATGCTTGGTAGCACCTAGTGCCTATTTTGTGCTGGTGTCTTCCGTATTTGCTAGGCAAACGTGTTGTTGGCTGGATTGAGATGTAACAGTTGGGAAAGGTTTTCTTCTTCTTCTCTTAAATTGAGCTGTCAACACTGAGATGAATGCCATCCAGATGACTTCCCACGGTTCTTTTCCAAAGTTCAAATATTTTGGGAATTTTCGTCATAGATCTTTTTTTAACCAGGTATCAACCGTAGTGCCTCCGAATATTGGGGGATTTTCTGGTCCAGTTCTGTCAAAATATGTCAGAGTTTTGGACATCTTAACGCCCGCACAACAAGCTCATGAGACACAGATTTTTTTTTTAAAGGCTTCCTTCCTCAGGCTTACTCACAGTCTTAGCATTTACAATGGCTGATATGCAATTATGGCGAAGATTGAAGGATGGTAAGGCTTTAGGGAAATGTTATACCTTGGAAAAATAGAGAGATTTAAATGTCTGTAAACTATATCTGTGTGACTAACTGAAACAGTTGGCTTAGTACAAATCATTAAAATAAATGTCAAGGAAAATGTTCAAGGCCATTTTTGAATGAATGCATTTTAATGCTAATAAAGACTAATCAAGTTCATCCCCGGTTGCTCGCCCCTTTTAATTTTTAATTAAAAAAAACAACAACTTTTAAATGAATAGGCTACCAAATACTAGCTGGCTATATTCTTAACAGCCAGGTTTTAGCAGACACTTAACATTCAAGTATAGAAAATCTTTTGGAAAACAACTGCCTCTTTGCTAAATAAAGGGTTAGCCAGCCCCTTGGTTTAAGCACTGATACAATTGTTCCTTCCCCCCCTGTTACCTGGGTGATGGGCTGGGAGTGAGAGCATAAAGGTGATTGAATTTCCCTGTAATTAAAATGAGATGTGGAGAATAGACAAGGAAAATGCCTGTCTGTCCTGAGCCTAGGATTGGTTCCATTTGCACACAGTTACCTCACAAGCTACACACTCTCTGAAGGTGATACTGAAGCTACTGTGACAGCCATTGTGTTTTCATTCTCTAGAGACTTGGGTTGTTTTTCATATAATGTTGGTCTCACAATTTAGGATTATGGGTGTTTTTTCCATCTCAATGCCCTCATCCTTATTTAATACCAACAAACATATAATGTTGTGTGTTATAAATGTGGACTTTTAAATGCTGTGTTATAAATGTTGAGTTTTAATGTGGAAATGTTTACTTATTTGCAGGAAAGGACCTCTATGAGTCAAACCCTAGCAACCTACCTCTGAGGCTGTATACTGTTGTTAAACTCTCTGCTTTGATGCTTTTGCACCCCAGTTCTGTACAGCTGCACTCGAGCACAGTGCGTCTGAGGTAAGAGAGCTGGCCGTCCACATCATCCTGGCCATGTACCACAAGCACAAGACTGGCGTCCTTAGCTACCTCCCACCTAACGACGGTGCCACGCGCAAAAACATCCTTTACAAGAGCATATTTGATGGCTTTGCCAGGATTGATGGACGACCCATTGAGACACAGGCAAGGCCTGAATATTTTTTTGTAGTAATAGGTTCAGTTTTTGGTTTAGTAATCTTTATTTTGAAGGGCACTATTCAGTGTAATCTAAGCCTTGTGACAATTAATGAGGATGTGTCTAGGCTCTTTGTTGATTTAGTGTGTCATCATCTTGACAAGCTTTATTTACAAGGAATATCCTTATTTTCTTGTTAGGCAAAATACAAATCCCACTAAGTAATGGTCCAACTGTTAACTCATTTTCCACCCCCCAAACATCTGGCCATCCCTGACTGCAGCAGTACACTCTGCCAAGCACTCAGACATGGCTGAGAGAGAAGAGATAGGTCGAGGGGGGGAAACAGTGACAGACTGAAACTCAGAGAAAGAATGTGGAAGAGAGAAGGATAAGGTAGAGGGAGATGGTTGCAGACAGGAAGATACTAAACCTGTGCCCCGCTGCATCATTTCATCCAGATGTCAAAGAAGGGGGGAGCCCAGCAGGAGGGAGAGAAGGAGAAGGAGGAGATCCGAACTCTTCAGGAGCAACTTGCTGCCTTGAAGGAGATCAGTGTAAGAAGATATTTCATCACAACCAACACACACTTACCTTACGTCTACTAAAGGCCAACCCTCTCAAGTGTACATACGTAGATACTGTGGAATTTTGATTGCATCTTTGTTTAGGGAATGCAAGACCTTACTTGACAATGAGTCAAGTTAATCAGTATTGGTTGTGTGTAAATGTCCTTTCACTGGGTGTATGTTTCAATATAAAGGTCTTGTTGAAGTGGTCTTCAAACATTCCAGTAAATATTATGTTGCCAAATAATATTTCTTACCTAATTGGTTAACATCCTTTTTACACACTTCACATTCGCACCTGTAAAGGAAAGGGGAAAGGAAAATTCCAAAGGACAAGAGAAAGAAGCATCCAAGGTTGCCAAAACAGGTCTGAATGAGGGAAACCCCTGTTCACGTTTTCAGTACCATCTACCAGTGTACCATAGGATAGATTTGATCAATCTTGTCCAAAAACATACACATACAAAAAAGATGATTATAAATGATATTTTCGGGGGGGCCAGTCATGATTGTGTCATTTTGTTTTTGGTTTGAAGTATAGTTTGCACATAATTGCTGCTATGGTGTAAATCCCTCTAATTGGAGTGTTAACAAGTGTCAAATGTTGTTGGCATTGCTTTGCAGCTGTAAGGAAGGTTCCCCAAAACAAGACGTCTGATCCAGGAGATAATCAATCAACGACTGTCAGCTATTTAGACAAGTAAGTCTAGACCCAGCTAGATTAGGAACTGTGGAATTTCACTGGAGTGGATTCCAGAAACAAAATCTTGCAAGACATGAATATGATGTTACATTTTGTGTAAGCCCTTTATATTTTGATGTGCACCAGCAAATGTGTCTGTTCCTCTGGATATATCGCCCTGTGCATTTCCTGAATATGCAGTATTAACCTTTTAAGGCTACTTAAATTTGTTTCAGTCTGTGCATTTTCTGTGGAGGAAAGGATTCATCTTTCACTGAAGATGGCCTGGATCTTCACTACTGGAAGCACTGTCCAATGCTACAACGCTGTGACCAGTGCAGACAGGTACATTACCCTGGCTCTAGATCTGAAGGCCATCTCATGTGACTGAACAGGCCATACGTGCTGGCATTGGGATTAATGGAGACTTTACACTTTATAATGAAAGGCCATTTTGAGAACGGTTCTGGCCTTTGTTGTCCTTTTCAGGTTGTAGTGTATGTTTCTAACTGAGCTTGTGTGTATTTACAGGTGGTTGAAATAGCTAGCTTCACAGAGCATCTTCTGGGGGAGTGTGAAGGCAGAGCGGGATTCAGCCAGTGTCCTCGCTGCTCTGAGGCAGTATCCACCAATGAGCTGGCTCGCCACGCCCAAGGTCCCGCCTGTAACCGTGAGTGGGACACTTCCTGGTCATTTTTGACAGCCTGAACATAAACCTTTTCAGTCTTCCCTTTAGTCAGTCCAGGGGGGTATTCCAGGTAGCAGGTTTAACAAACTGTGAGCCTAACCCTGAACTCTTGAATTGAGTTAAAATGGGAAACTCCAACGTTTCGGTTCCCTAAAAGCTGATTTGAATTTGTTGAGTACGTCCACTCTCACTCTAAGTTAAGCGCGGACATGAGAACTATTAAAAGCCAACATCAATGGAGCTCCGATACTAGGATCCGCCATGGCACCCGGCGATTATTACGTGTTTATGGTCAATCTGAGCACATAGCCTATTCCGGAAAAAAGCAACCCGGCTGTAGCAGCGTATACAATTGGCGTAGGAGACAATTTCTGCCGAATCAATGCATACATTTGAATGCAATAGCCAGTCCTAAATTTTGTTCAAGATCTGTCGGCTGAAGCAGGAAAGGATATCCCATGTCTGCCAACGCTATCAGGCTCAGAAAGTGGGAGGGGATAGGTAGAAATGCAGAGTTTGTCATGGAAAACCTGCTAGCAAGCAGGTTAGGTTCACAGAGAAAGTTACCATGGACACTGAACAGAAGTTTTCGTTACCTCTCTTTCTGGAACGGAAAACCCGGAGTATGCCTCCAACTCAAAGTTTTCACTAAACCCGCTACCTGGAATACCCCCCAGGAGGACAGTGCCATAACAGTGAAGGCTGTTTTCCGTTGAAATATTGCAGTAGGAGGGTTCTTTGCAATGAAACCGTTTTGGAATCTATTAGTGTCTGTGATCTTTCATTTTAACAGTGTGTTAAGGTAGAAGCTGCTTTGGCAGAGTTGTCTTATACAGTCAATGAAAATGTTGTTGTGTCCTATTTGCTGACAGATAGACCCAACCCAAGTGCTGGTAGAGTCTCTACCGTGATACCACAGTCATGAGAAATCTCACAAATGCAAAATATTTATCTCAGACTGCTCGCTGCGTCTCTCTCCAGGGATGTCACCTCTCACTCAGCCTTCTCATGTCTTTTGGGTTTCAGCCCCGGTTTCAGGAAAAGAATCCAACCACTGTCCGTTGTGTCATGGCAACTTCATGCCTGGAGAGGAGGTGAGATTCTATTGTTGAAGTAGTGGATATTACACAGTATAGGACCACTCGTATTTACTGTCTTCGTACCTGTTCCAACCAAAGCTTTTATGTAGCATTTTCCTAGACTAACAGCACTGTTAAACTAATTATCTTAATGGATAGAAATAGCAGTTTCTGTAGCCTAAAAATGGGAAGGACAGTTGGCCTTTTTTAAGTAAGCATGTAATACTTTTAGTTCCCTTATAAAATAAGGAAATCAAACAAAAAGCTAAAATGCTAATTAGAAGGAATAACGCAACATCAAAAACCAGCATGAAACTTCCTTGACCTTGTCGGCCCTCGTTCCAATCCCTTTGTTCTATGACTGACTGTTAGTCTCAGTGTGCTTGTAATGTCAGGACTAAGGACCAAAACAGGTGTGTCTAAACACCACTATTGTTTTCTTTTAAAGACAGTTCAAAGCAATACTTAAGGAACCTTCTTTGAAATGGGTCATTTTAATCTTGGTAAGACTAAGATAAATACTGTATAGTATAAATGCATTCAGCTGGTTGGTATTCTTGGTAAGACAGTATTAAGGTACAACATATTTTAGGTTTTATTTGATCAAATCAAAACATGAAGGTTATTGTACCTATAATTTTCTACTGTATCCAGTGTAAGAACATAAACAGCCTTCGTTCTACTGTTGTCTCGTACATGTGGTGACATGAATGTGTCGTATTGTATATCAACTGCATTCAGAAATGTGGACATTTGAGCCACACCAGCCAGAACTAATCCTTAGCACTCTTTTTTTGTTCTTAGATGAACGTTAGTGTTGTGTCACTACAATATTGCTACATCAAAAATAAACACATTTCAGCAGCGATTCAGTTGAGTCACAGTACATGCCAGTATTCACTATTGAGGAAGTCACAGCTCCCGTTTCACACTCCCTCCCTCTCTCACCTCTCACACAATTCTCACTTTCAGCATGGCAAAACTGACAGACCCGTCTAACTCTAACCCTCAAACCATGGGCCCTCCTTGTGTGCCATGTGAAAGACCCCAGTGTTGAGCCAGGGAGGGTGGCCATTACGGTCTCACACGGCCCACAGTGGCCCACAGTGCTGTTGCAGATGGTGAGGAGAGAGAGAAACTGGGTGAGCAGCAGGAAAGTATCTGACTTGTGTGCTTTGTGTCCCCCACCCCATCCACAGGCATGGAAGGCCCACCTCATGGGCCAGGAGGGCTGTAAACAAAACTCACGGAGGACTGCGGTACCCCAGAGAACCCAGCAGGCACAAGGTGGGCTATTCATCCCCCTGCCTACTCCCTGCTTAAGCCTCCCTCTCCAGCCTAGTGTAAGACCCACGGAGAGTACCCATGCCTGTGTATAAATACAGAGCTGTATTTTCTACCTCTCTGGTTTCCTGCACCATAGCAATGAGGTTCATGGAGATAACAGATTTCTTTTTGGTTTAATATGGGTTTTTGAGGTGTTTTGAGAAACTGTTTATTTATTTGTATTGCCAACTCCAAACAAGTAGCCTACAAAGTGTATGTTAAGCCATTCACACTGTTGAACTATTGATAATGTACATGTTCCTCCCTGAAATACTAAAATACCTGCATCAGTACCCCCACCACATTTTGTGAAAACTGTATGTGGGACCTGTTGGTGGTTAGTAATTTGTATACAGTATACAAAGAAATTGCATGCTGAGCTTTTTAAATGTGCGGTTACTGCAGTTTGTGTTGGTGGAAGGTCATTCATCTCCTCTATTTGTGTTCAGGGAAGCCTGGCAGTGGAACGAAGCTGAAGCAGGCCTGGTCTATTGGAGCCAGAGCCAGAGGCAGGCCCATGGGCAGAGGAAGTAGGATCCCCGCCCTGGCACACGGAGCCAGTCGATCCCAAACCAACCGCCACATGCCAGCCAAGTGGTGAATGCGCCCAAGCCTCCATACTCACAGACATTTAGAAGTACCTTAGACATCATCTGCTTATAACCCCTAATCTTTCACTTTTCCTTTCCTCAGAATGACAACTTGTTAAATAACATGACTGACTGACACACAACAGCTATCAGTCTCTTATCCAGCCATTTTAATTATTAGTAGTAAAGGAAATTAAAGATCCTAATCAGTCACATACTGTCCTTCCATTTGCAGTACAATAGGTTGGTGCAATAAATTATACTCCACAACCATTACATAACCCAGATATTAGCCCCTCCCTATTGTAACTTAGGTAATTACTGTGTTGTAATACACTGTAATAATGCATACTTCAAATACTTTTCACTGGATTCTCCAGCTTTTCTATCTTAGTGGCAGCTGTCATACAGTGTAGAAAGACCTAATGGAATGCATACATAGTGAACTAGAAAAGTAGCAAGCATTGCTAGAAAATACTGAGGGTGCCTTCAGTTCTGTTTGCTTGCCAGACACAATAGAGTTATAATTATAGATTGTACTTTGCCAAAGTAAATGATCATGTGTTTTAAATGACTAATGTTAAAAGAAGAACTAAAAATGTATGTTTTGATACATCGCGCACTTTAGAGCAGTTTTAACAGTAACTGTTCTACTTGGTGTACAACTTGATCACATGGGTTGTCAGTATTATCGGCACACATTTTATGTAACTTCCCCCCTACCTATGTATGGTTTGACGATCATTTGAGTGATTACTTTAGAGGGATTTTGTACTGAAGAATGTATAGCCTACATAATCAAATTTTTAAAGGTATTTATTTTATTTATAATACTCTGAAACAAATGTTACTGTACTTAATGTAGATACTGTCTAGAAATGCAGTAAGGTACAGTCAGTGTATTTTTAGATTGATTCCCATTGATTTTAGGTTTTTCAATGTACAGGATAGAGACAAATGTCCATTTAATTCAGTACTTTACAGAAAATACAATCGAATTGTATTGTATTGTGTCAGTTTGTTCCAGTTGTGTTCATCAGTAAGACCATTTGGTTAATTGTATCTGAAGTTACAATTAGTTTGTTTCATTCACTTTGTTCATTTGCTTTGTTCCACATAGTATATCATTCCATGGATGTAACTGTTTTTTCTCGCATAGTTTGAGGTGCATATAAATCGGTATTTCTTGTACAATATTTCCATCTCAATTGTTTTGTAAAAAAACATTTTGAATAAATCAAGCTGTACAGAGTAGTTGCTGTTGATGTGGTTTACTTTACAAATGTTACACCTATTCTGCTCTCATTGAAAAACAAGAATACATTTGACATTCAGTACATTGTATTCCAAACATTTAATTTTGTTTATGAACTTACATTTTATTGCAAACATCACACTAAAAGTAACATGTACTATTTGACCCTGCAAATATGAATTACAATGTAATTAAATATTAAAAAATCTATTGGTTATTAAAAGTGGTCTATTTTTATTGTACAGCATACATAAATGTATTTGTTTTCTTGGGGATTTGGCCTGCATGTCTTCGTGATCACACTTGGACATTTGCTCACATGCAGTTGGCCTTTACAAATGCTGTAAATGCAACATTATACTCTTCATCAAAAACACAGTTGACTTGGCCAAATAATAGATCTTATGTACAATTCTCTTTACAATGCCTCTGTTGCAACTGAGCTTACAGTTACTGATTGACATCCAATCAAACATGTTGAACAACACATCGTATTTCATGATATTAACTCTCCTGTTTGCCTAAATTGCAGTTCTCTTAGCGCAAACAAGGTCCTCATTTTGCACTACACTCCACATCCTGAGTAACTCATCTGGGCTCAGTTTATGAACAACGATGAGGTTTTTGTAAAAGCAGGGTTCGCTGTTCATTGGGCTCACTCTGCGCTTCATTATGCCAAATGTCCTAAAACCTGGGTGCATTTCTGGAGCCAAGTGAAGCTTCTGTAGGCACATTCCCAAAAACACGTCATCAATTGGGTAGAGTTCCAAATCCTCAGAGACAACGAAAAGTCTCCTAGCTAGTTGCGAGGACATTACAAAACCGCCACCTCCAACATAAGGTGGATATGGCTTATCATACAGCTCTTTGGGAATGTAGTATTTACTTTGACGGTTCCTTATAGGGATGGCTTTGGAAATTGTGTCTCCTACGAACATGTTCAACACTTTACGATCTTCAATCTTGAAACTAATAAGTTCCAATAAATTGTCTGTATTGACAAAAACGTCATCATCTCCTTTGAATATGAACTTGGCACTTGAGCAGTGAATATCAAACCATTTGAGAAAATTTATCTCTTTTAATGTGAGGTTGAAAAAGGTGTCCATGAAATCCCACTGAAGTATATCTCCATAAATCCTGTTCTCGTACTCGATCAACTTCTGAAGAATTTTGGTATCTTTCCCATTTGTTGGACTTCCTAAAAGAAACAACGTTTTAATTTTCTTCCCATTTACTGTCTGTTCTTTCCCCCACGTCTTGCGCACTGCATCTCGCCTATCGTGTTGTTCTATAACGGATTTCACCACCATAAGCAAATGGACCTCTCCATCCCTGCATTTATCCGGGTGATTTATCAACATGGGGAAGTATCGACAGTGTCGATGCAGAACAAACTGATGGAACCTAGGATCCAGAAGTCGAAACCAGTCCTGGTTCCTGGCGTCTGAATCTTCACTGCAATTCATGACATGCACATCCCAGGAGGCCGGAGTTGCGTTGGAGACTGTCACTCGTTGAGCATCCACATCCCCCAAAACAGACGGCGAGTAGTTACCTAAACTACTTTTACTAAAGTCACCTTTCCCTTTGTGTAAATCCCGTTGTAGGCCTACTCCCCACCATCTGTCTCCATTTTTTGTATCAATATCATCATTGTCCTTAAAGCTGTTTTCCACAAGCTTAAATTTTTGGATCATCAGTAACGACGCAAAAACTAGAGACAAACTCAACAGAGTTTTTAACACCCTCTTTCTCCGAAAAAAAAAATCCATAGTTAATGTGCACAATATTTAGGACAATCAACCTTAAAGACTTACGTTGAACGTTTTAACAATATATCATAATTTCGTGTCGTTATTATGTCCATTTTAGGTCAGTTGCAGTCTGTGAAAACACGTCTCAGGTAAATGTATCTTGGTAGGCTATCACATTGTGGGTTCTATATGAGTAGGCTATCAAGATGCTGCGTCTTCAGAGTTCAGCCAAAAATACAAACATGTTTGAAACGGCACAATCCGTCCTTCTCTCAATGGCTTTACAATTTCTTCTCCAACATCTCTGCTCTCACGTCTGGTTGACAAGTCTTGAACGTTAAGGCTGTGGTCTACCGTTGATCTTCCCCCTCCCTTCTCGGCTCTGTGAGCAGCAGGTTTCTTGTTTCAATTCACAGATGGCTGTGTGTTGGCTCAATAATAGTTCATGAGTTTTACGGCTTTAATTAGAATATGACGTAATCGAAAGTAACCAATGAAATCAATGTAAAGTAAGGAAGATATATGTAGGCCTATTTACGGACTAAATTCAAATAGCGTACTGATAGCGTAGCTAATTAGGTGTGATGTGAACAACTATTTCTGAGATATTTGGCTATGGCTGTGGCATTTTCCAGTTCTAGCATACATTGTTTTCTAAATTACGTTTTGTTTTTGTTTTTTATTCAGAAGAATTGTATTGCCATCGATATGCCGAGGCTTCTTGGATGAGAAAAAGCGAGAGCGATTATTGAGACCCGCTGCCTTGATTTAGACCGAGCTCCTTACGCCCTCTAGTGTTTATTTGAAGATTGTACACAATCACATCTTTCAATAGCATGGGTTAGGCTAATGTTACTCAAGTTAAAAACGTTAGCAGTATCCATTAGAACAATTACCATTTATGGATGCCTTTAATCATTACGAAACTAAGAAATTACTACTTTAACCTGACTATAAGCTTGAACTCGAGACACACCGACCTTGGAAGAACTGTGTCCCTCCCTAGCGACTATTACAGGAACCTGTACCTGACGGCGCATCCACCCATATAGTTGGACGGACCCGTCATCCGCGTAGTAGCTCATATGAGCCGGAGGCGAACGAAATCTCATTTTATACTTGCAAACTTGCCAACCAGCTATACATTGCAAGCCTATTCTAGAATACTGACAAGCTAGGGGGGGTCGTACTGCTTCTTCAAGAACGAGAGGAAACAGACACGAACTACAAGTCGGCTTCATAAATGAAGCAAAAACGGGTATTTATGCGACTGTACAGAGCTAGCTTGGAGATATAGTCTATAGTGTGGACGTGGGAGCAGAACTAGCAAGCTTATCAAGGGACAGTTAATACACTGTTTGAATATCGTAGAACATTGAGTTGCTTTATTGATTTGCTGATTTGTTATTTTAAAGCCATTATTACGTAAGCTACGACAACTGGTCGACTAGCTACTAGTCGACCAGTTGTCGTAGCGTAAGGATTAGCTTTCTATAGTGGATACGACTACTGTATAGGCTACTAGTTGTTTTATTCAGATAATCAGCGCTAAGTAGACTTTTACGTCCCGGACATTTTACCATTACTTAAGAAATTCGCCATAAATATTGTTTTATCTTAAGTTGTACTTTAGAAAGTGAATGTCTTTGCACTTGTGTTCGGTATTCAGATGCCTGGTCGACTGTACAACTTGAAGCGCCGGAAGTGCAGCTCGGGGACAAGGGGTTCAATTAAGGTGAACTCGTGTAAAACAAAATCGCATGCTGTTAGATATTTTACGTCGCTACACATTTAACGTATCATAAACTTTTTTTTACTATCATATTTTTTTCTCATTTCACAGTGTTCTGTGAAAAAAGAGGTGAAAAAAACAAGGCCCGAATTGGCCCACCCAAAAAGTGAGATGTCTCACAACGAATCGAGCCTAGATGCTTGTAGCAGACAAGAACATTCTACACTGATGCTTCCGGACATCAGCTGTGACTGTCAGGATAGGGAGAAACATCCAAGTTGCGGAGCTGCACCAGACCCCGGGGAGAGTGAAGGCAAAGAGAATTGCTTGGGACCGGAACAAAACCATTGCAGAATGAACAGTTTATCAGAGACAATGGAAGGAAACAATACAGAAAAATATGTTGACAATTATATTTTCCCAGATGACAACAGTAACCAGATACTTCCAGTAGAACAATTCTTTGGAAATCTGGAAGTTGTACAGGTGAGTACTGCATGTCAACTAAATACATTTTTGTTTTACGAAATATGTCAATTAAAGTTTTCACAGCAGTGTTTACAACCAGTTAGTCCCATCAAATGTTAAGGATTGTATAAACATAGAACATAGCATATACTGCCATGGTCTTGACATGTGCATGCTATAATTATCCTCTTGTACTGTAGGACTGTCCTCAGAGACCAGCCATCACTTCCACCTGGGGTAAGCGGGAGCACAAGAGGCGACGTTATTATGCCAAACAGGACAGCGATGAGGAAGGCTGCTCTGACATGCAGCAAGATGACAGTGAAGGGAGTTAGTGCACCTTACCAACCAAGATGGGTCTCTTAACCATGGCTATAAAATAGCTAGTAGGGGTACAAGGGGATGTCTCCATGCAGTAAATTAATTTGGTTTGCCAACATGTATGCCTTTTTTCCAGAAACTATTTTTGCACATTTGCTAGCAATTATCAGAATGATGCATACTTATTTGTATATATTGATAGTATATCAATGCATGAATATATATATATATATAGTTTGTGTGTGTGGGGGGGGGGGGGGGGGGAATTTAGTATAAATAAATATGTACAGTTAGGTCCATAAGTATTTGGACATTGACACAATTTCCATCATTTTGGCTCTGTATACCACCACAATGGATTTGAAATGAAACAATCAATATGTGCTTTAAGTGCAGACTTTCAGCTTTAATTTCAGGGTATTTACATCCAAATCAGGTGAACGGTGTAGGAATTACAACACATTTTATATGTGCCCCCCCCCTTATGGACCTAACTGTATAAATATTCCTGGTTATTTTTCTATACCTCTCAAATGCAACTTGTTATGTATTCACATCATTGCTGATAGGCTACTTAAAGTAAAAATACATAATTTTTTATTGTTAAGATTTTTGTGTAGCTTGGTCTTGATTTCATTCTTCTGTTTAAATATCAATCTGACGTTTTCCAGTTTTAACACAATCTGCAGGCTGTTTGCCCTACAGCAGGATGATTGCATGGACAACTGTATGGTTTCACATGACAGGTACACCAAGCAATGGAAACAGCAAATACAAATTATGCAGGTATTAATCAGTTTAGTTTATTGCAGAAATTTCATTTGGTTCAAAATGAGAACTGACAAGCTGCTGCAGTTCTTGTTCAAGAGGACAAATGGTCTTAACCCTTGTGTTATCTTCGGGTCATTCTGACCCATCAGTCATTGTGACCCACCGTCGTATTGCGACAGATTTACCGCATACAAAGACAAAGTGAAGCATTTTCTTTTAACAGCTAGGCTGTCTCAGACCCCCCACATTGCAAAGGTTAAAAGAAAATTATTTTAATTTGTATTTGGTAAAATTGGGTAAACAACGATGGTTCATTATGAACGTTTGGGTCATGTGACCCGAAGGCAGCACGAGGGTTAAAGCATAACCCATTTGTATGATATAAATATTTGTGACAAAAAGTCATGTAATTCAAACAAAAGTACAAATGTCATAATTTGGCACAGTGTCCAACATTTACAAAGTATTGTTTCCATGGAGATCAATGTTTTTTTCTCTGTTGGTACATTTTCCTCTTGTCACATACCAGGTCATGAGTACCCTTCTTATGACAGACAATATGCACCAGTTTTAGATTGTCTGTGGTGAACAGTAGTTTATAGAAATAATCCAGGTTGATGTCACTGCTCTTGTGGTTCTGTAGTGCCTCCACCAAAGCAGGGATCACCGTTCTCTTCTTCTCAATCCTGCAGTTAAGATATTTTTTATTTAACACATATTTATATGGTGTCAGCTTGCTATAGTGTGCAATTTATAATGAGGGGAAGTAGATACAATTATTTTCCACCCACCGGTGGTCCAGGTTCCATGTGCTAAACATAATTCTGCTTTCTCGATTGCCATATGGGTTGATAGAATGAAGGGACTTGCATTCTTCTTTGTCAAATGCACCCTAGTGTAGGACAGAGACATGTATTTAAACCAGAGGGCAACACAAACCACTTGTGTATCAGTATAAATACCTTTTATAACTGACAAACAAACTGCAGTTTAGTAAGCTTAGAGAATATTGAATTAGTTTTGTAAAATGTAATCATATTTAGGATAAAAGCTGAGGCTTTCATGATTTACATTTTATTATTTGGCAGATGCTTTTCTCCAAAGTGCATATGGTAAGTAAAGCAGAGAATCAAAGTTCGTAGGTGCACTAAATCAACTACAGTGAAACAATTACATATAAACTACAATGTGATAACATTAACTTATAGATACTTGCTACAGGTTTATCATTGTTATCTGAAAAATATATTTTAACTATTACCTGGCAAGTGAACCAGCCCTCTGCGGTACATAGGCAATCATTCTCTGTCCTGTCAAAGTACCAGCCATGGTACTTGTCAGATTTCAGTTTACTCACTAGACATGCTGCAGTTTTTATGTACTCAGCTCTGACTTTGGGTTTTTCAATGTTTTTGGCATAGCCGTTCACCTGAAATGGAAAGCCATTGACCATAAATTTGGTCTGAAAGGTACAATCCGAAAGATCAATAAGTGGTAAAAGATTCATTATTAAGAAAACATTATCAAAAAAGTGTTGCAAATGCTTTAAATGTCCATGTCCTGCTGTTATACCTTTTCATTTACCATGACATAATTTTACCTCTTTCATGTAACCCCTAATCCGGCTCTCACAGTTATACTTCATGTAGGATGATTTGGTCTTGAATCGAACGTCAATACCTGAAACGAAAACATATTTAACAGGCATAAATCAACTGCTTTGCCATGCCAAGCCACCACATAACACATACCGTGGAACCACTCCCCATCTTCCTTCCTGCTCTCAGCTTCAGAGCAGTCCTTCAAGTGAAGTAGTAGGTCCCCCAATAGTTTGCGTTTTTTTGGAGACTGCTCGTCAGAGAGAAGTTTCCGCGCTTCCTCTATCACGTGGTCTGAGTGCATGTCCGTGTCCAGTAACCGGCCTATGTCACATACAACTGAAGAATAATTGCAATTTTATGTATTTTCAACTCATAAGGCTGTTACACATAATTCCATGTCAATTTATTTGAGGACAATTGCAATGCAACACAAACTGGATTCCAGAACAACTCGTTTCTCAAAGTACATTTAACACAATGACGTGGACGTTGAATGCCAAGTTGCACCCACATCCGTTCCATGTCTCCTCCTTCGCTAGAAGAACCAGTTCGACATTGTCCGGAAGAGTTTGGAAGTAGTGCTCTGTCAATACTGTTCCATCTTCATACAAGCAAATATGCGAGCCTTCCGAGTGCACCTAGAAAGCATACATTATTTGGTTTTACGTAACCCTGCCTACAGTACTAGAGTTTACAACTCCGAAAAGGTTGTCTAACGGGCTAGCTAACTTATAGCATGCATACACGACTGCGTAGCTAACATTGACAAAGTGACAACGGTGAAGTACTTAATAGGGACTAATTTCACATTAACCATACCTGTAAAAATTGGCATCCCTTTTTGAGAAGAACTTTTAGATTTGATGCGGCCAACCCATACTTCTTCGTGCCGTTGAGACTTCTGAGTTTGACAAGTTTGTTTCTCACCAATTGTTTACTAGACATGCTTTCCAATTCCATGCTTACAAACAGATAAAAGGCGAACAGTAACGACACCTACTGGAGAAAATTTGAACATTAGGATGGTGTGAAAACGTCAAGCATAACGTTACCCAGATTCCAAGCTATGGTTCTTATATGAGATGGAAACTATAGCTAATGGATTGTTTTGTATTATTAGTAGATCCATCCCTTTCCCGGGTATAAAGCGTTTCTACACCGACTGTGTCTTTAAAACAATGAGGAGCATAGCAACGTTAATATCACCATAACAACCATGGATAGCAACTGAAGCCAAGCGACGGGAGACACCAACTAAAAGGCAGCACAGGGTATAGTACGATTTATTTCCCTTTTTTTCACAATTTTTGTACACTAAAATAGTTATTGCGGAACGTGCTGTGGCACATAATTCTATATTTAATAAACACAACTAAAAAGTAATCATTATTAAGCTTACCCTAACCAAACCACTACAGTATGTTATTCCTGGTGTCCCCCGCTTGTGCGAAATGTAGAGCTAGCTGTAGTAATCTATTTCAACATGGCTGCGACAGGGGGTTTCAAATGAACTAGTATAGAAAAACGAGAAATTAAACGTACTCAAATGAACTTTTTACTTACGTCCTGCCATAATATCTCAGATCATATGCCGTAGACACTGGCTGTACGGTACAGTTGCTTGTTCGCTACTAGTAACCCTATTCTAACTGAAGTTACAATTCCTTACGGCCTGCGTGTGAGCTAGCTACTGTAGTGAGTGTGTGTAACATAAGGTAAAAGGCAAGCAGTCCCACTAGTAGCGATTTAGAATTTTCACTTTAGGTTCACGAATTAACGACAACGCAATGAGTTACAGATAGTCCGCTAAACTTGTTTGACTATCAAACCAGCGCATCATTTGTCTTTACCCGCACAGAATAATCTGCATCTCCAATCATGGACCGTTGGAAAGGTTTATATTACGAAAGATGCCGGGTAATTCCTTCCCACAGCCAGACTATTCGTCTAGCACAGGGTTCACACATAACCCACTCTCAAGGCTTCCAAATCACAATGAAGAGTTTGGATGGACCTCATATACACCAGGTGGGATAAACTAGGTGTCATAGTGTCCACCAGAAATCACTGCCATAATTGTCTTTTATAGTACTACTTCTTGTCTCTTTTACTCCCCTTGTTGCTCAGGAGTCCTCCGAAGGTGAACAAGCAGTCACTTACCAGCTCAGATTGTCTCTTTTGGATAAAAACCACCAGCATTTCTTTGGAAGAACATGGAAGAGCTCACCTCAGATGATGAAAGCCAACTGCAAGATAAAGTTCAATGAGGTGCTGTTTCACTCAGACTACCTGTGCTGTTAATTATTACAACATGCTCGATAAGGAATCACAATGTGTAATATGTCTCTGCATCATTATCTTGTGACTGAATGGGTAAGGCTGCTGGTTAGTTGTAATTAGCCTACTTACATACTCGGGTGAGATGTGTACATCAGCTCCCTGGCCCACTCCCACAACAGCTAACATTTGACATTGATGGAACTGGGTCTTGTTGGATATTCATCTGATTTTGGTGCTGCTGTCTGGGTGTTTTTGGTCAGTTGGGTGTGATTTATCAGTGACAGAGGTTCAACGTTGATTGTTTTGGCAGTGTTAGTGGCACCATAACACTCACATTAGACTGGAGAGAGAGCTGGCTTCTAATAATAAGAATGTGACCATATTTGGTTACTAAAGTATCCTTTTTTTATTATTTTTTATTATTATTATTATTTTTACAACTGCCTATTGAAATGAACCTAGAGGCTTTCCTACTGAGATCAACTTTTATAGGTTGAATTCTGGACTTAATGACAGGCAAATGTCAAGCTTGAAGGCATGCTCATAAATGGAAGTCATAGGAGACCGAGTCTTCCCGAAGGTCTCGAAGGTTATGGTCATTTTTGGATGTTCAAATTAGAGGCCATTTTTATTCCATTTTGTTCCTTAACGACAGGAACTATGCTTTAAGTTGAGAAAAACAAACCTGTGATAGCCTAGGCTATGGCCTAGGCTCTGATATGAGAAACAATTTATATTTAGCTGATGCTGTTTGTTGTACTTGTATGTTTATTTGTTGTGAAGTAGACAATAGGCTACAAATTAACCAATTCATCAGGGTTGATTTTGATTAATTTAATAATAGGCCTTCCTACAATCTCATGCCAGTAATAAGCTTTACTCATGGTAACCTGCAACAGCATTTACTCTTTATGAGTGGTTTGTTCATTTCAGGTCATGATTAAATGGCCTGGAAGAACTAGCTTCTTTGATGTAAAATTACTAATTGAAAATCTTAAAATGAAAAACTAGAGTAATTTGACAGAATCTAATATTGAAGAAACCAATATTATTTGTACAGAATCTTCATTTTGATAAAGATTGTGTGGGTACTTAACTGGATCTGGTGATGTACTATAAAGCTGTGTTGAAGGTAGACCTGTGCATTGACATGTGAACAGTGTAGTTCACACATCATCAGCTTGCCATGATGGAAAACTCACATCAAATCAAATTTATTTGTATAGCCCTTTTTACACGCAAGCATGTCACTAGCCTAACCAACCTAAACCCTCAAGGAAGACAAGGAAAAACTCCCCAAAAACTCTCAACAGGAGAAAAAAATGGAAGAAACCTTGGGAGGAGCAATTCAGAGAGGGATCCCCTCCTCCAGAGACGGTTGGTGAGAGAGAGGAGCAGAACACAGGCTAAACATAGTCATACAGTGTTGGTGGGTTTTTAAAACACCAAAATCCATTGTTCAACTTTATAGATGTAGGACAGGACCAGGAGACACGCGACCAGGTCCAGCGTTGGCTGACCGACGACCAGGCAGGTGCTGACAACTCAAACCCCCCACACCACAAGGGATGTGTGTGTGTCCTAGAATTCAAAGCCTTTAATACATCATAAATTATTCATATATTGTTTTTTCATAATTGTGGTAGAAGCGTTCTATTCTGATAACAACAACACACCATACACTATCACAATGATGAAGTAAGTCAAATCTAGGCTATCCTGTGTCACTCTGCAAGAGCACATGTTTAGAAAATAAAAAGAAGAAAGTAATTTCGGATGATGCTCTCACATTTAGGGGGCTGTTTATGAGTGGCAAATTGCTGTTTGATATCCAAATTACGTCTCAGGGATTTCTCTCCAGGCAGTGAGGTAACTGGATGAAATTGCACAATGCCCGTCAGCCATGATGGATTGGTTTTAATATCTGGCAAAAACAAAGACGTGCAAACAACCAAAGTGATTAAAGGCAGAAAGTGGGCTCTTATTGTCTATCTCTCTCTCCAGACAGAAGCAAGGCAAGTCTCGACAGTGAGGATGTTTATTTTTAAGATGTTTGTTTCTAGAGTTCTCCCGTCGTGAACGTTTTAATCACTGAGCATACCGTGATATAACAAAATATTTAATATTTTTTATTTGTATTTTTTGGGGGAGGGGGGGGATAAAAAAAAAAATCATCTGATACTTGATTCAATGAATCTCTCTTTTAACATCTACCTACGTTCCTTGTGACAATCAATTCATAACCAAGTGTAGACTATTTTCTCTGGTTTCACCATTTTTCATTTGACCTTCTAGGTTAAGATGACCTGTGGTGTTTCTAGACGTTTTTCTTTGGTTGACTTGCTCCCTCCCTCACTCAGTTTCTTAAGTGGACTTTCGTCTTAATACCTGATGGTCTGCTAGAGTCTAGACAAGAGAGGAAATGTTGTTTTGCTATGGATATGTCGACACCTTTGCAAAAACATCAAGCTATTTTGGGCAATAGATGGCACTGTTGTGCCACAGGTGGTCTAACAAGATGTTATGCTTTTGGCTTTGGACGTGTGTGTGTGTGGAAAAACCTGACCAATATTTTGATTTTTGATCTGAATAACGATTTGAAAAAACTCCATATTCACTGACATATTTGGTGATATTTTGTTATAGTCCTGTCCTGTCTGGATGGTGCTCAAAAATGCCCAAACACAAACAGCAAAAACCTATGATGTATTAGAACCACAATGACATCGGCAAAATATCAATGCATTGTGCAAACATGTGTGTGGCTCACCAGGTAGAGGGTGTACCATTTATCCCAAAGCCTTTATTCAGAGGCCTGAATTTTATTTCTGCCCTGTTCGTTTCCTCCAAGCCTTCCCTTATTTCTCCTTCAACCTTTCCTGTCACTCTTTAAGGCTGAAAAAAGGCCAAAACAACAAACGAATGAAAGACATAGATGCCTGTCAAAGTTATTGTGTAAGAAGTTAAGTCATCGTCCAATTATTGGTTGATCTCCATTGTCTCATGTCTCTCATCACTCTTTTTTAGTGCAAGTTCAGTCTTGTCCACATTCTCCATGCAATGTAAGAATATGTTACTGGACAGTGGGAATTTCAAATGGTCACTTTTATTATTTAGGTTAACACTCCATTAGCCCACATAGCTTGACAGTGGTGTAAATTGGCAAACTGGGGCACCCCCTGAGAAAACATTTAGCCTAACAGTTTCCTTTGTTTTATGAATAGACGCTATCTAAATACCTACATTATTTTATAAGAAATCCTGCCTAATTCAGAACTTGTTTCAGAAGTCAGAAATTGATTTATAAACATCATGCTCAACACACTTTACACTCACTATGATCAATTTGTTTCAGACGCAATGGGGCAAGAAAATCAAGTGTAATGAGTTTTTTAAAATATACCTAACTCACTTCCCAACTTCTACTTTCAATTGACTTTACAGTATGCTTTCATCTCTCATTTTGCGGAAAAGACCTTCTGATTCTTAACTACAAACAAGTGAATAGGGGTAAAATTGATCAGAGCCCTCTGCATGAAATCCCATATGATTTATATATGGGAGATGGACTTGGCAGTACAGCGAGGGGAGGGGGGGGGCACACTGAGATATATACACTGCAATTATATATGGGCCAGGGGCTGGTTGCTTTGCTTGGACTGATCAATATTTCACCTCCTGTGGGAGTAAACATCCCATGGAGCAGCTGCTCCTTAAAGGCTTTCCACACTCGAGTGGCGTGCTTGGTAATCCATCGCCATGTGTGGCGCAGAAAATTCCAGCTCTGCAACCAGCAGACACACAGCTAAAGAGGATGCTGGGGGAGTTGACAGGAGTGAGGGGGACCTCTCGTCCTCTGCTGCTGACTTTAACACTATCTGTCTTCTTGTCCCTCTGTTTATTACTCTCTCACACTCTATTTGTCTCCCCATTTACCTCTCGACATGCATGCTGAGAATTTGGCCCCATAATTCTGTCATTAGCTCTCCCTGGGGTGTCCTTTGACTGTGTGTGGTCGTAAAGAGAGAGAAATAGGTAAGGACCCTGCGGTGTGAGAGAAGTGGCTCCTTCCTCACAACATGGTAGCTTTCCATGGGTTTGGTACTTTCCCCTCTGAATCAACTTGTTGGCATAACCCCTCCTCACTTGCCCACTTATTTGTTTTAATGCCAGAACCATGATTGGTTCCACAGTCCCTGTATTCTGTGGCAAGACTACATGTGCAGCTGACAGAAATGTCAGGACAGAAGCTTGTAACATTGAGGGGCCTTATCCATGATTATGTACACATACAAGGTTGTTGAGAAAGAGCTCTGGACATTTTGTGGAATATGTTCTTCCGTAGACCAGTCACCATAGAATAGTGATGGCTTCATCTCAAGCACTGGGCCAATAGAGAAAGGGTCACTGCAGTTTGTACACTCCGATGAGTTTTTTGTGTTGTAGAAGAGTACTTCATCATACATTTAGCCTAGATTAAACCAGCCTTGTGCAGTATCTGGAAAGGTCTTGAATTACGGGAATTAGATCATGCATGATGAGCTAGTGAAACATAATGATTGGAGTTTGGATTGGATTGCCTTCCACTCTAATCTGATGTGCACAAATTAGGATCCATCCATTCTTTAGTGATTGCCTCACTCTGTCCCATTTCACTTTAGATAGACTGGACAATAGGGACCCACTGACATCAATAATTATGCAATTAGCATTTGGGCTCATTTGCATGTCATGTGGTTGTCCGGCTTTGTGAAAATAGCAATAGAGCATGGGCATGGCCAAAGATGAGGCAGCAGGTGTGTGTGTGAAGGCTCCGTGAGAGTGCACTCCCTGTGAGTCACACGTGCCAGCACGCTCTCCAAACGAAAGTAAGCAATTTTTACAGCACATTAAACCTGGCCGTGATCACCGTACTGGGCTTTGAAGGCCTGATTGCCAACAATTTACAGACGCTAATAGAGTCGGCAAGATACCAGATGAGGGTATGTAACTTAGATAAAGACTCTTTCTTAGACTTATCTTAGACTCTTAAGTGGTTTAAGTTAGTTGCTTGCTATTGCTTAACCAGCCACTGCCTTGGATAATTGTCTAGCATGTAAATGCCCTACGCTCGCTCCTGGTGCTGAGCCTCCGGTTGTTTGACAACAAGGCCCTGTCAATTAAAGTCTTGTTATTCTACAGCTCTCCACCCTCCTTCAGCATAGTTCATGTGTAGGGGCTGTGAACTGCACCAAAATCATCCCACCACTCATCCTGCAAAACTAAGCATTTGGGCTGATAAAAACGGTCTGGGATGAGACCCAAGGACCTTGTGTGCCCAGTCCTGATTAAGATGAACATATATTGGATATACAAATATAAATCAGCCTAATGACATAGGCCTACCAATGACATTCTCAACCGCACCAGCGAGACATGTCGTCAATTTCCCGTCCTTTGGTAAATATCTCAAAGTCCCACAGGGATGCTCTTCTGATTAATTTAAAATGTCCCAAAATGTCACCAAGGACTATCCAGATGAGGCAGTTGCCGAGGTCCCCCATTAGAATTCTAGAGTCAAGTTTTCAATTCCGCATGCAGTGGGCAGGATTTATTCCATGTAAACACACACATTTACAACAATGACAGATACCATACAGCATCGTCCTACGCAGCCGCTAAATCGGCTGGGTTGTTTTAACGCACAAGAGAGGCCCTCGATGATATGTGCTCAATGTTGTATAACAACCCCTTGCTCACCCTCTCCCTCTCTCCCTCTCACAGTTAATTTATCTGTCACCCTTAGAGATTGACTATAATCCCCAAGCTGCTGACAGGCTGCTGCTGCTGGTGCCGGTGCCATAGCTCGATGATGTTTTAATATCGCCCTATCATAGCTCTTTTTCTTTTGTCATTTTACTAGGGGAATATTTACCCTTGTGACAATCGATTAGTGGTTTGTGTACATAGTTGAGATAGTTGCAGGAGAATCTAACCTCTCATTAGGTGGAGCATATGTTACCCTTGGCAGTGCCAGGGAGCAAGCTGTTTTCCCATTGACATCCTCTGCGCTCCTGTGGTGGAGGAAAGGAGCAAGATGTCAAACCGTGTTTTCACAATGTTCCAGGAAGTGCTGTTTGTAATAAACCGATGCCGTTAGTGACATCAATAGTGTCTGTGATTTGAACTGTCTGCAAATGAAGTTATTATTTTAAGATGTGCAGTTCCCCTGGAATAACTGAGACATAAAAAGAAAGTGTTAGTGTGTGTAAGTGTGCACGCATGCAAGTTAAAATTGGCACTCAATTTGTAAAGGCTTGTAGACAAGTATTCACATATCAAGCACTACACTAGTTGGAAATTTAGAGGAATCATATTGTCTTGATGGAATTGACAAGTGCAGCTGTTTTGTGTGAGTTTAGAATAGAATCAATTTGGAGGCGAGTGAAGCCGTATGAGTGCAGAGCTTGAATTTGAAATCTCTTATAAACAATGTCCTCCTTGAATAGCTTCAAGACTGAAGACTGTCTTTGACCACAATGCAAATCAATATAATCACTGGGGAGTAAACTTGGGTGAACATGATAGAAAATATAGATTCCTGCATCTGGTTATTCCTCAGAGTAGTTCAAATACAGTTCACTTTAAGCCTGTGATTGAGGAGCTACAGTATTTGGGTGGAAAAATAAAGTGAAAAACGTGTTTAATCCCTTGACATATTGAAATGCATTTTAATTACTACTTTCTTTATATCTGCCATCGTCTCTGTTTTAATATTCATTCTTGTTGTGTCTCTTACCGTCTGTCTCTAAATCCCATTCTGATTCTGATTCTATCTCTCCCTCACTCTCACTCATTCACTTACACAACCCTTCACACATACTCACATGCACTGACTGTAAGAGAGTGCTCATGTTGGCCATTGAAAAGTGAGACATAATTTAGATTAGTATTAGAAAATCATATTTCATACAAGTCACATTTCATGCACATCTTAGGAACACATGTTCTGTCAATTCTTGTCAATTCTTGTCTATTCCATGGTGTTCTAACTATAGAATTTCAACATTTTAATTCTGACGCGGCCATGCAGAATTAAAAGACAGTGTCAATCATGTGACTCATATACTCGTTCTTGACAAGTTCAAGTATGTGAAATGTTAATGATGAATCATGCCCCAAGTTGAAATTGTTCCAGCTGCGTGGCTTAAGGAACATGCTATACGCTGTACTGAATAGTGAAAAGCCTGGCTTGCAAGGCAGCTTCCCACACACAGGCCAGCAAAGTCTCTCCCTCCCACCTCTCTCTCATTTGTATTCTGCTGTGTTTTTTCTGCTGACTTTTTTCTTCTTCTTTTTTTTTTTTACTTTGGAGGTAATTTTGAGTAAAACACGAAAAGGCTTGGATAAAAGATTGATGTGGCTAAAATGCGATGCTTATGTGGTTTGAAATTTAAATACCACTCGGTGGCTGTTCAAGGCTGCAGGTTGGAGAAATGAACAGGATGACGGCCAGAGACATTAGAAACGGCCTGTGTAATCCAAGGTACTTTAGGGATATCTTTGCTCATTTTTCAACTTTTTTCCTCAGTTGTATTCTCTCTGCTTTATGTCATGGAATTTGCTAACAAACAGTCTTCACCGAGCTTTACTAGGGACCGATAGATCAAAAACTACAGACCACTTAATCATGATAAAGTCAGTGCAAATGAAACAACATCATAGATCTACATGGCTTTACACTAGAGTTTTCAATTTCGCCCAGTAGTATGGCTACGTATTCTACAAACCAATTATTTTAAGAGAAGTACATGATCCCCCTGCAGTTCAATAAGAATATCAAACCTGGCGCCCCTCTACCTTTCCATAAGCTTCCAGGAGCTGCTACTGTGAGTCATCCTGCTCTTCAGGGTGGCTGGACGTGTTTCATGCCCATACCCCCACAGAGAGTGGCATCTTCTCAACCCTGGGTGTTTGGCTCACATTGTGAGTCCGGGAAATATCTGGAGATAGGCTGCACTGAGCTTGGTATGCCCTCAGAGAATTGCACCAAAACCAAACAAAAGAAGGAAAATATTTTTTTTTTGCAATAGACAATCCCATCTTTCCCATCATAATACATAACAGAAAATTGTGAAAATGTTGAAAATGTACTGATCAAACCGCTATTTTCCAAGGCTGAAAATAACAACAACAACATGATGTTGGATTTAACCCATCAACCTCTCGCTCACCCTGCTTTTTTTCCTTTGTCCACAAACAGCAGCAGTATGCCCAGGGTCAGTGACCTTGCTAAACTTATATCTGCTGTTTGTTTGTGAGGGCAGAACACCATTTCCTCCACCTCCTACACCAGCCCACTCCAGTCAGCCAGATGCACAGTCAAACCCACACTGCAACCCTAACACAGATCTATAAGAGCCAGGCTGAAGGTTTGAGCTCAAGCTAAAGGCTGCCGATTGAGGCCACCCTGGGAGATCAAACACCAACCATAACCTTAGCCCCTGTTTATCTACTAAATGGCAACCTTTCCATGGTCAGGCCACTATGATGCCACTGTAAAGCCATGCTGATGGTCTAGGTCACAGCCACATTGTTGCTGTTTGCTCAGATTTATATTTTAATATTAATAGTCCGGATCTTACTGTCCAATGTACCACCTCCTAAAGCACCACTCAGCCGCTGGCACCAAACCTGAGACCAGCCTGTTTTGCAGAAAAGTTGCACAGTGTCCATAAGATCAGCCAGTGAAGCCCTACCCTTCCCAACCCATTTACTTTACATCCTGACATGCTCATGTTTGTTTGTGTTTCCATTGAAGGTGGTGTATTTCCACACCTCACTGAGGGTGCCCAGTGTGCTGGCCGTGGTGGAGCTGGTGGCGTTATCACCCAGGGCAGAAGGCTCCCAGCATGCATTGGGGTGCGGCTTCGGGATCCTGGACTTGTTTGGCAGCCATGCAGAACCTCAGGCCACCGAAGGGGACAGAAGGTGATTAGTATAGTGGTGATAATACACCAGGCAGGGGTTCATGAATTTTCTCATCCAGAGACAGGTGACGGATTAGCGAGAGGATTAGAGTTTTTGTTACCCGCTAATAGCTCAGAGACCCCTATTGTGCATGGGGTGAAATCCTTTCCATTAGTGATGTTTTGTTGTGATAGATTCATCATTATGTTCCAACCATATCAAAATGTGGGTATTTCAACAGACTATGGATGGTTACAGCATCTGACCTTCTTGTGTTTTCAGACTGGACTGGTACTATGGAACACCCAGGACTCTGCTTCAGCCCGAGTCAATGGATCCCAAAAAGCGTAAGCACATTCTCCTGTCTTCAACATCAGTTCGGACTGACCATCAGGTTAGGGCTGTTGAGTACTTTCACAGAATTGAATCCAGCTGACAATGAACTTTCAAGTTAATGGTGATTTCAGGCTTTTTTCTTTTAGTTCAGTTCCATATTGTCTGATTCAATTCCAGTCTACTTCATATTGAATTGAATGTACATGGGGGATGTTGTTTCCACAGCTCGTAGAACACGTGTAGAGACACAAATCCAAATGGAGTAGGCCCCTATTGTGTTGCTCTCTAATTATGCAGTGTTGTCATGTCTGTCTACAGTGTTAAATAAAGATATCAGTGGCCCAGAGCTCCACAAGGCTCTCTCAAGCCCAGAACATGTCATTATAAGACACAGACACCATTGATTACCTGTGTCAAAGCGTGGTGAGAGACACCAATTGATCTGGTCATACAATGTGTTGTTTGCTTTAACCCATGTTTGCTTTCATTGTTAGAATATGCTGGCTTTTGTTCAGCTCTGTGGTGTGCAGTTAAGTTCAGCATTTTACGGTACATGTATTTCACATTAGTACATGAGTTCATTTCACTCTGAAGAATGATGCGTTTTGGCATATCATATACATTACACACACATTTTATAAGCTCCGGGGAGGATTGTCAGTTGACAGTGAATGTAACCTATGGCATTTTGCAGTTGCTTTCATGCAGCCTGACAGAACAGTTCATGTATTTTGGTAAATGTAGTCCAGGGGTAGATTGAGCAGTGACCTGACAGTTGAGGAAGCTGAGCTACAGTGAACCACTAAGAAGCTGCTCTTCACATGTCCTCTGTTGGGCTCATGCCCAATGTACGGTCATGTTAAATGTTGGCCTGGAGAATTGCTAATGTGTGAAAGACAGCCAACACAGCTATTAAAGCTACTGCACTATGACACGTTAATATTGGACAGGCCTCTCCAAATGGACATGTTACCTACTGTACATTGAATAGTTGTCAGTGAAGGTTTGGGTAAGAAGAGAGTTTGTATTTTGCTAGTCTGATTTGTAGACCTGTCTGGGTGCTTCTTCCTACTGTGGGTGATATTATATAGGTACAGAAACACTTGATAGAACAATAATTCTGCAATGTTACAGGAAAATAGCTGACTTCTGTGGATTTAGCGCAAAGTCAATGCACTCTATTTTCTATTCTCAATCTTGAAGGCAATAAATGTGTTCTTGAGGAAACTTAGTTTATATAGTTTGATTGAAACATTGCAGTGGTATGATCCTCTGGTTTATGTGTCCAAGAAAAGTAAGAATTTGTGTTAAAATGCCATGAATGCACTTGTTTGAACTGAACAAGAAGCACCTTGAGCCACTTTGTTCCTTGCACATAGTGTCTGTGTTTGATGGATCAGAAAAGCTGTGCCGTGGCCTTTTGTGTCTTGAGTGGTCCTGTCTCTTGGCTTCTCTCCCAATCCTCAAATCTACAGTAAGGTCTTCCAAACACATCCTCGGAGACACTTGACAGATGGGCATACTGACAGACAGACAGACAGACAGACAGACAGGGAATAAGACATTTCCAAACTACACCTGGGGACCTTCGAGTCTGTCACATCAAATGTGTGTGTCTGTGGGACGGGACGGGGGTGTGCAGCCACATATATTTGTGCATGTGTGAGCGTCCGCGCACACTTTGTACGTTTAAGTGTGTGTTTATTTGTATCTAGCATGCCAGGGGGTAAGGGCAATCAGAGGGGGGCAATGCCAGGAGGTGTGTGGGTAAAGGGGGGTGCTTGGTGCCAGGAGGTGGAGGAGGGACAAGAAGGAAGCGTGGCAGCCAGGGGAGCCTCTGGTGCTGCCAGCCTCTCTCCATCTGTGTTCTCCTGCCCAGCGGGCCAAACGCCCGCACACCGCCACCTAAACCCCTCTCCTGTATCGACCCCGGGGAACACAGAGAGAGAGAGAGAGAGAGAGTGTGGGGTGGGGAGATGAAAAGAAAGGAACAGCGGGAGAGAAAGATAACGATTTGCTTGAACTCCTTTTCCTTGACTAACATGGAGGAAATGGTGTAGAAGAAGGAAGCAACACAGAGCAGGAGCAGGGGAATGAGGTTAAAGGGGTGGAGTCTGTTTGGGCCTCCAAGTACGGCAAAAGAACAGCAACGGTATGGAAAGTTTAGAGGGGCCGGTGAAGATGGGAGTGGTTCGATGCCTCACCAAAGCTCAAATCACTGCTTCTTTGGTTGGCTAAGGAAGAGACCATACTGAGCACGGAGAGATAAAGCAAAGGAGAGAAACGGAGCATATGGATACGCTCTGGGCCTCCTTATCTCCTCTGCTAGATTGACCGGAGGAAAACCGAGGGATGAGAAGACAGAGAGAGAGAGAGATAGAGAGAAGAATGGAGGGCTGCTTTGCTCACCTAAGCTCCTCTTTTGGACGGGCCATGAGGGAAATGAAGTGAGTGAGGAGGAGTCAGCGAGGGAAGAGAGTAGAAAAGGCAGCTCTGGGCTTCTCTCAGGGAGATAGGGGACAAACAGATGGCACACTGCTCCAACGTGCCGGGAGACTGTATTGTGTTCACATTACCATGTTCTAATCCACTGCTGCAAAAGATAGGTCAGTGCTGTGGGTTTTCCAACCGTGTGTGTATGTCTGTCTGTCGTTCTACCGGTCTGATATTGTGAAATTTAAAAATCAAATTAAACTACCAGTTCATTTGGTTTGCCTTTTATGACTGTGTCTAAAATGGCTTGGTTACACAAGGGCTCCTGTGTTCCATATTCCAATCTGTTGTCAATACCCTGAATTATACATTTTACACTTTCAAAGACGGCTGTTGACTTTCTCCCAAAACCTGTCTTTTCAAATTCAGTCCATTGGTATTCATCCTGATTATTACGCAGTCTCCCCTCCCTGTCACCCTCCCCAAATCCACAGCCTTCTGATGCTGAGCTACCGAGTCCCATTTTTACCATCTCTTGGATTCATCTTCTGCCAAGTTTGTACTTGTCTCACACTAAGGGATCTCAATGTCTGCCTGAAGATTTTTGTTTTTTTGCGGAAATATTCTGATCTGCACATTGCGTCAGAAACACAAGCTTAATGCATTATGAATAAGGAGAAATAAATGATAAAGTTACCCACATACCGACACCTGGGCACCATCTGTGTTAAGCTAGTTGCGTGAATGTTTTTTATTTTCCTTTTTTCTGCCGTCCCCCCCTCTCTTCTTTTCTTCATTAAACTAAGTGACTCCACTCTCAATGAAGCATATCGCTTTAAAACTGGTGAGCAGTGACTGGAGGAACGCTGTCAGATTTCCTCAGAACATGTCAAAGTAGGCAGTGTGTGCCTGATGAAGAGAATCCGACCTGCTGTCAGGGTACATCAGGGCTGGAGGAGAGGAAAGGCTTCCATTTCATTGTGGTGAACTGAGTGGTGATCATACAATATCTAACCACATTAGGGCATCAATCAAAGCTGTGTCACTAAAGAAGGTTCACATTGCTAATCATTTTCCTGCAGGATGCACCGGAAGGCATTACTCCCTTGCATTATTGAACCAACTATGATTATTGAACCAGCCGTACACACGATTAACTCAGCAACTTGTTCGCACTGTACTACAGATGGTACATGGGTCCAGGTGTATCAATGTCAGTAGTATGATCATGAAGACTTGGAGGGAGTGAGTGGAGCTGGGATTAATGATCCTCAACATCTCAGCTGAAGATGCAATTATCAAAGCTGTCTGAATGATTGAACACACCATCCCGGCAGGCTTGTATGAATCAAACACACACTACACGTCAAATCCAATGCTTCTCCAGCATTCCGTACATGTTGATGAACGCCATAGTGGGTTGACACCCATCATATGATGAAGGATGTGTGTGTGTGTCAGTCCATCTTATATAGTACACCGTTTTCTCATATAAAACACAACACTCTGGACATGGAGCACTTTGCTATAGTTTATTGGTTGTAATGCTGAATGCAGCCCAGTTACAGGTGCACACACACCCCTTCACACAAACACAATCAGAGACAGAGGCAGGCACGCTTTCAAAAACGATTCTCCCAACATAATGGTGCGTGCACCTGGGCCTTGGCAGCCAAATGGAATATTGAAAAATTGAACTGTTTTGTGAGTCACTTTCGAGCAATGCTCTCCTTCATAAAAATGAAACAGCTTCCTATTTAACTCTTGTAGACAGGTGACGATTGTTTGTGAGGCAGACCGGATGACAGGCAATAGTCCAATGGTTTGGATAAATATGATGGGGAATCGTGTATTTGTCTCCAGAGAAGCAAAACATTGCATCCCATCACACTTCTTCAGTAATATGTAAACCTTTTAGATAAAGGGAATGATGATTGTAACACTGTATACTGCATTGTGTTTAGTTTTTTCTTCATCTCACCAAACAGAGCTCCTGAGGATTATTGAAGGAGCTCACTTGGTCTTCAACATCAAACCACATCCTGCTTTGGCTCCCATCATGCACCTCTTCCCTGAGAACATCCTGGTGTCTGGGGATGAAAACATTCCAGGGCTGGTGCCATCCCCAACAGGTGAGACTAAACAAACCTCGAACATTCACATTTCCATAAAGGAACACTCATGTAGTTTTACAGTGAGGTCTGATGATGGACCTCGAGTTCCTTACCAATACCATCACTGATGAGGCGTGTGGCACTCATTGTTATGTTTCCACACTATTTAAACAGAATAAAAATTAAAAAAAAAATTGTGTAAAGACATTAGAGAGATCCCATGGTGGTTATCCTTGCACCACTGGGTCACGTGGTGTAATTGAAAGTCACAGACAGCAAAGAAAATGATGTGACATTCAGTCTCCAGTTGGTCTACCATATTTATCAGGCTTCGGTTTGTTTTCAGTGCAAGTATTTGAGACTTTCATTTGAAAGTCTCAAATATGTATACTTCAAAAGGGCTTTCTTTGTTATTTCATCAAACCTGCCATACTTGTATTTGCAGTGTGTGTCTTTGTTTTCTTACATCAGCTCAGGTACATGACATGATGTCATTTTCTGAATTTGAAACCAGCTCAAACGACAATGCTAGCCAAGTGTGCTGAAGCTTAGTCCCTTGGAACTGAGAAAATATGACTTTAAACGTGAGAACACCCCTGAGACGGTTAAAAACCCTAAAGCGCAGCTCTCCTAGATTAAAGCTGGAAATACCACTGTAAAGGTTCTACTAAACTGAACCCTTTTTGGGATTTAGTCTCAGAAGTCGTAAGATTTGAAACAGTATTAACACAGTATTATTCAGTTTTTCAAAATCTTATTTAAATTATGTAAATATTGTTGATAAATGTAGTACTATAAACTACTAAATACTGCAATAAACTTGAGACTGAGTTCATAAGCGAATGTAATGAAGTTTGGCAGTGCTGGGTTATAATCAGTCAAATCAGTGGGAGGGATTGTGGCTAATCCCCCCTCTCTATGTTCAAGACCTCTGAGCAACCATGGCTTACACCCTCATATAAAGACCCGCCCTCTTCAGAGGATTCAGAACGCGGCGGCCCGCCTGGTCTACAATCTACCCAGACGCTCCCATGTTACCCCGCTCCTCATCTCTCTCCACTGGCTACCTATCATGGCCCGTATCAGATTCAAGACCCTGGTATTGACCTTCCGAGCAGTGAACGGGACTGCACCCGTCTACATCAAGTCTCTCCTGCAGCCTTACACCCCCACCCGCCACCTACGGTCTTCTTCAGACAACCGCCTGGTGGTCCCACCGCTCAAGACCGCCCGGTCCCAACACAAGCTCTTCTCCTGTCTGGCCCCCCAGTGGTGGAATCAACTCCCCACCTCCATCAGAGACACTGACTGTCTCTCCACCTTCAAGAAAAGGCTCAAGACGCACTTGTTCCGGGAGTACAACGGTACTTAGGAACGGTTCGCTTGACCCGATGTTAGTTTCCTCAAGGATCACAATGACTCTTGCTTAGAGACTTGTTGCTCTTGTGGTTAGTGGTAACTGATTAAAATTTTTGGTTCTCGCTGTGATATATTGTTTTATTACTGTTGCTTGCTTTTTCCCACAGGTACACTTGCACTTATAGCTGTTCATGTTGTTTGGTTGTGACTTGTTTAACTACATGCTCTTATGGTTCTTCCCTTTGGCACTTACTTTGGTTGTTCACAATGTGTGCTTCATGTTTTGGCTACTCGCGATGTTTTTTGGCTATCTTGTTGTTATGATCAGTGACCTATGCACTTTGTAAAGCTCTCTCTTGGAAGTCGCTTTGGATAAAAGCGTCTGCTAAATGAATAAATGTAATGTAAAATGTAAAGAACAGCGTCACTGTCTGGATTCTGGATATTCATTAGAGTGTTCCAAGACCATTATACTCCAACAACTGGGCATCGCGAGACCATTACAGTTACATTGTGCTTCAGTGTGAATACAATCAACGATCATTTCATATCTGTTCTTTCTGAAAGGGCAGATTGCTGCTTTTCAGGACGACAATCTGACGACAATCTGAATCCAGCCTAGCCTCATAGGCAGAGGTACTTTTTGAATCGATTTGGAGCAGAGCGTTTTACACCCAATATCAAGACAGCGCCAGTGTTTGGGAGCTGTTTGACTTGAGCACCAGTGTCTTTCTCATAAATAGTTCAAGAGGGATCTTGGCTCAATCGATGGAGCAGTGATTCAACTGTAGTTTCTGCTGTTGACAGCTACCCCTTAGCAAATGCTAACCACAGTATACTGTGATGGAAAATTATGACGGTGCTGTGTAGTTTGAACAGTCAAGATGGCGGCTTAATACAATTTATTAGTTTGCACAAACATAAGAAAACAGTACTCTGTGACCCATCATAACGAAGGACAGTATAAGCTACAGGTCGTTTCGGAAGAGTGGTAAAGAACATCCATACACACTGCCTTATATAAACTTTTAATAAATGGTCATCCGGTTTGCTCAATCAATAAATGTAGCGCTCTCTGTAATTGGCTAACTCTATTTAGTGACAGTTTGAAACAATAGCCTCCAGGCCAAGTGTCCCAAAGTTCTTTGATGTCACCTCTCTGTCTTTAAATGAGGAGATAACAAAAATAACTTTAATTAAACACAAACAGGACACAGGACACAATCTCCTTGGCCAAAAGGTCAGAGCAGCTGCATCAATAGCCCCTTACTCTATGACTATAGAGAACAGAAGGCCCTATAAAATGCTTCACCCATCCTCCAGGGTAAACCGTCCCACAGAGCCGTCAGCACCTTGCATTCCTTTGAACTCAACTTAATTATCTCCCCTTCCTATCTCTTACCAATGAACATAGAAGATTATATTCAGACACATTACTTTACATACATAAGCCCAAAATTTCCTCCACAATACCTTTATAACAATGGTGTTCAGAACTCTCACCATTTCCACATTTGTTAATATACTTGCTTTACCATCCATTTACACACAAAATCCCAATATAACAAATAAAAAAAATAAAAAAATCGTATTTCTTGTCTACATTTTCAGACCCTTGTTATGACGCACCTAATTGAGCTTAAAAGTAAATACAATTTCCTTGGATCATCCCCAAACTTTCTAAACTTCCAATGAAGTTTGGAGAACCTCTGCATATGTGGTAAGATTAAGTGATTGGCAATCATTTAGAAAGGCACACATCCATTTACATATACAAGGTCCTACCGTGCAGGTCAGAGTAACCTGGCAAGTGCCTTGGTCAGGGAGATGACTTAGAACTCAGTGAACATTGTAATAGATGGGAGAACCTGACAAGAGGACAGCTATGCACTCGAAAAATAATTCTTTGTAGCAAGAGTAGCGAGCCAATCCTGAATATAATGCACATGACAGTCTGCCTGGAATAAAGCAGCACTTAACCCTTGTGTCATCTTCGGGACATTGTGACCCTTCAGTCATTGTGACCCCTCCACGTGTTGCGACAACTTTACCTCATACAAAAATAAAGTGAAGCATTTTCTTTTAACTTTCGGGCTTTCTCACACCCCCCACAGCACGAAGGTTAAAAGAAAATGCTTTTTATTTGTTTTTGTATTGGTTAAAGTTGTCGCATCACAACGATGGGTCGTTGTGAACCTTCGGGTCATTGTGACCCGAAGGCAGCCCAAGGGTTAAAGAACACTGAGTGCATGAGGGTAAAGATTCTCTGGCCTATCATGGGCCAAAATACCAAGTAGTTATGTCTGGTTAAAACCCGGTACAGTACCACTCATCACCTGGTTAATATCATCCCTATGGTGAAGCCTGGTGGTGGCAATATTATGCCATGGGGATGTTTCTCAGTTGGAGGTACTGGGAGACTGGTCAGGATTGAGGGAACCGAGGCCAAAACAGAAAGATCCTTCGAGAAAACCTACTCCAGAGCGACAAGACCGCAGACTGTAATCCCCCATTCACCAACACCATTATACTTTTTTAGGAGACTCTCTGTTGAAGCCTCAAACCCTGAAGATGGTCAGCTGCGCCTTGGACAGGCTGACCATCTCGCTCTATCCCTCCCTGGACAAGTTTGAGACCCAGCTGCTGCATCTGATCAACGCAGACTGCAACAACATGGTAAGACATAGCATCATCCATGTGTATGGCTGACTGCCACCAAACCCAGGTCCTGTTAAAGTGATTTCCTTTTACCTTGATTAAACATGGAAAAACATGTTTTTTTTTTGGTTTCTTTACCATCAGCATAACATCACTTTCACTATGTGTTTTCACCAACTTGTTTAAAATGTTTATTTAATTTACTTCTGGCATAGCATTTAGCCTAAGACTCCAAACCCACATGGAATCTGTAAATGTTCTCTCTTGTAAGTTAGAGTGGTCTGGTAACCAAGGTGACAGGTACCTCCATGCATTTCCTATTATTTGCACAGTGGTGTTGTGCAGGTCTTATCTACCTTCTCTGACTTTAACTCGCATGCCTGCGAGTGGTACTGGCAGGAGAATTAATATTACGATGCTGCCAGTCACACTTTGTTCAGTGGTATGCCATCGTAAAGGGCTGTGAACCAAGAGGGCCTGTTGAAAGTGAGATGCTTTGATAAAGCATGATGTTCCATCAAGGGTCTTGTCAATCTGAGCCTTGTGCACGCAGCCAGGGGATGTTCTACTTCAGGTAGCTTATGTTTCAGGAAGTATCATTATTCCATCAGGATTTATTTTGAGTTTCTAACTCTCTAAACATGATGACAGAGACTGTAATTTAGGAGAAGTTGTGTTGAGTTTATCACCTAACTCCAGAAGCCAGGTGTGAAGTGAGCACACCCTGTGACCTGTCTTTGCGTGATCTAAACTAAAGTTGTCAAAGCATCACTTCACCTGAGCCCAGAGTGTGATGTCATCATGAAAACGGTTTGATCCTGGAAACAACATTTCAGCAGTTTGGGAGAAAGATTATTTTGGCTGTGCTATGCCTGTGCCTTCCTAAGGCCTGGCATGGGGTCCTTATTGAACCCTTCCCCCCCAAGGGGGTCTGCTTGCTAATCATTGTTGTCGCTCAGAGGATGAGTCTCTGTGGGAAGGTGAGTGTGCATTATATTCAGAGTAATCTGACAATCAATTGCAGTTGGAGTGCCTGCGGGTTGCCATAAAATTCATAAAATTCAAATCTGCAGTCTTTGTTATGAATGCATCTTTGTGAAAATGACACACGCTGTGTTCATGGAAATACCTTAACATAGGGTCGTTTTTCCTATGTTAGGTAAAGGAGACTGGAAAACCACTTTCCTATTCAAACTTTTTCCCCATCCTCAAGTTCTTTGCAGAGCTTTACAACATAGGTGTGAGGATTTGTTCTAACTTATGCCAGATTGTTTCTTTTGTGCAACTTTGGTAGGATGACGCCCCTTTCTCATGTGCAGAAGGTGCTAACACATTCAGCATCGAGGGTGATGCCAGCTTTTAATTAGTGTCTGTGCGTGTGTCTGTGTGAGTATGACCTTTCAAAGTGTGATTCTTGCTAGATTGTCATCATCAAGTTATCTGTGAGGTGATGCTGACACCTCACCTGTCTAATGCATCAGACTACGTTTTCTGTGTGGTATTTTGTGCATTGGGACCGTAAGGGATGGTGAAGGAGAGAAACCAGGGGAATAGTGAACAACGGATCATTTTTGTTATTCCTTTAGATTCCCATCACAACCTTCAGTATTTAGAGCAGCATGGAATAATACTTAATTTACTGAATTGACAGTATTGTATGTTAGTTAATGTATGTATGCAAGTTAGGCTTATTTGTATATTTGGTCTGCTTTTTAGTTTTAGTAATACTAATACTATAATACTATAAATTGTGGTCTTCTGTAAGGTTGGACAATACAGAGCATAGACATAACCCTGGAACTGTTGTTTTAATAGACCATCTCATTGCTACTTGTGCTTTGAGCCCCCAGTTTTAGCTAGCTACAGTCCACATTACTTTATTACACCTGTAATACTTCACCTTTCGCTTGAAGAAAAGCTTTTAATATCCCTGTGTATCCCTGATGTTGGTGTCATACATTATGGCTAGCTGTCAAAAGACCAGCATGGAAAGTCAGAAAGGAAGAAGAGGACAGACGGTGTGCTTGAAGCACAACAGCATGCCTAAGGCTTATTTAATTAATGGGAAGAATCTAATAGGCATATTTTTGGGAGTAGAAAAAATGTAGTCCAAGTAGCAATACGCTTGTGGACAAACAGAGACACACACCAGAGGAGTAGACGGTCACAGGAGGGTGAGAGTCTCTTTCAGCCTTGAGGTTGTTGGGGCGGATGATGCTACGTCTCCTCATAAGCCAACCAGGGGACTGTTTCAGTCATTTGGCCTGTGACTGCAGAAGCCAAAATCTGTATTTGATCTCCATGACATTTATAAATTAATTTACTTATGATGAGTTAATAAAGGGTTTATGAAATGGAGTCAAACTTTCCGGTCTGGCAACTTCTGGCAAGTTAAAGGGTGTCTGGTAGCAAGCAATATTGACAGTAGTTCTTCGCATGAGCGCTCAAATCCATAATGACATTTTGAACCTGTGTGGGACTAGAGTCATATAATCATCTTAGTGTGCCTTGTCTTCCTTCAATGACCATCAAACAAATGGGTATCGTGAAAGTGGCTTGGGCGGGCGTAATCGACAACCCTTCTCTCAAGGAGTGCAATCAATATGCATTACCGCCTTCTGAAAGATTTACTCATGCTAATTTATGTGTCCTGCAACTGTTTAGTGTCTGGTCAAGTTTGAGGGTAACTCTGCCGATCTTGAACGGCCTGCCTGCCTCATCATATCTCCCTACAGGAAACAATCGGAGATAAGGATTTCCAAAACAGAGGATAAAGCAGGGAAATGTTTTAAGGCAGCGATATTGGTCTGCGTGTAACTCAATATTTTGGGATGTGAATCGGTGGAGCTTTTCACCAAGAGGGCAATGCGATTCATCAGCGGAAGCGATGTGCCAGTTAAAATCTGTTAGGAGCGAAAGAGTGGGAGGATGAGAACGGCATGCTAATGATGATGCTACTGTGTTTCCTGTGAGGATGAGTCACCTCAGTGTGAGGGAGCTAACGTCCACAGCGTGGGCACCTTACCACACGCGCGCACATGCTCACACTTCACACTGCTCCAAAATGAACACGTACATTGTTAGCATATGCAGTCACACACGTTCACACACACAAACATGCTAGCATACTCAATAATGAGCTGGGTTTATCAGCAAAGACATAGCGGTTCTCATTATATCTTCAAGATTAGTAGGAAAAGATAAGCTTTCCAAAATAATTAGCCGTTGAGTCCTTGGAGCAATTAAATTATTTCGCTGATTATAAATTTCAGTTTTACTCTGCTGTTTTCAGTTTGAACTAATGCTTCAAATAAATGTCAAGACGTGACCCTGAATTAGATTAAATTGAGCTCATTCCATTATGTTATGTTCTTACATCACATACCACTTGTGTTATGACAGTATCCTGACTGCCCTTTGATCTGTTTTTCACATGTGACCGTGCTCTTTGTCTGTTCCAAGAGGTTTTGTAAACATGAGGCTTTGTAAAGAGGACATGTCTTTATGAAGGCCTATGCCATTGTCTGTGCAATGCTATTTAATCTCCTACTCTTAACAGAATACTGAGTTCAGAGTTGCACTATGGTTTTATGAACAAAACTATTTATCTGAGAACAGAGAAATAACATTAAAACCAATATATCCTCCCTAAAAGATACCCTTCTTCAAAGCGGATCACATGTTGAGGCTGCTGCTGCAGAACCAGAAATGAACCAAAGTCAACCTTGCTCAACAGCATTATGTACCAGATTCAAACAGAATCCCTGCACGTTCTGCAGGGATTCCCTTGAAAAGCAATATGATACGGTATCTTATTCCAGTAGAAAGTATCTTTGATTGACGGGAACACCTTATATACCTCTCTGATTTCATAAGAATAGGTTCCATAGCTTCTACCAGATTGCAAACACATTATTGTTTATTGCAAAAAACATTTATCTCTGACCCTCAAGGCTAAATATGTAAGGTAGTTTGTGTTGTTTTGTCTTTAGCTGTAAATGCCTGACTGAGCAGAATGGTTGGATTCTCTCACAAACACCCTCACTGGTCTACTTCACTAATTGGAAGCCCCCAAAAACAGACCCACTTTCTAGCAACATACCACTTTTGGTTGGCTTATTTGCAAAACATTTAAATAGATTGCCTACAAAAACTAGTCGACTGCACGCCCTGTGATTAAATAAATATTACTATACTTAAACAGCTTGAACATCTGTTCTTCGCAATTTCTGCAAAGGTACAGTTTTTGCAAATGTGTCCTTTATTAGTTCTTTATTCAAATCATATTACATGCAAAATCATTTTACGATAGCCGTAAACACCTAAACAGTCAGCCCTGATTGAAACAGGAAGTACAGTATGTTCTAGAAGAGAGGAGCTCTACATCAAAGTCACAGTGATTTATTTGTCATGTGTACATTATATCAATAAATATACAACAATAAAGACAATACAATTATTGTGACATGGCAAGCAAAATGCTACATAGGAGGCATCAAAAAATTATGTGACAACGCCCTACCTCTTGCAGCTAAAATGTGAGGTTAGATAACTTTCATCCTCCTGTATATCTATAATGGGCTCCCAGTTTACGATTCTCAAGTATTCAATGCCTGATAATATGCATGATGGGATGATTACACTGGGATGCAGCTTCTTCGTAAGGCCAGCACTCTTAGTGAGGCCTCAAGGAGATGCTCATGGACATCAGCTCCCATAGCTGCCCGCTTAAATGATTTGTGATAAGGCATAAAAAAACGAGGGCATATATATACTGTATATGTGTTTGTCTGTATATGAGAGAGAGAGAGAGGCAGAGAAAGAGAGGCAGAGAAAGAGAGGCAGAGAAAGAGAGAGAAAGAGGGAGGCAGAGAAAGAGAGAGAGGGAGGCAGAGAGAGAGTGAGAAAGAAGGGGGCGGGAGACTGTAGCCCATGCCCTTTGAGCTCTTCACTCCAACGAATCCCTCTTCTGTGACGATGGAAATGGAGTATGATTTAACTTGGGGGCCATTTCATTGTTCCCTCTAAGCTTCTTAGCTGTAAAATATTCATATTTCAGGAGAGAGGAAACAAATCTGTGACGGCAGCAGCCAGAGGAGGGAGAGAAAGACAGAGAGAGGGATATAGGAGAGGGTGGAATAGCGTGAGATCGAGGGATAGAGAGATATGTGAGAGAAACCGTATTGGAAGGAAAGAATGAGCGAGAGAAAGTCATAAAAAGCGAGAGCGGAACAGAAAGGATCGCTCCCAACAGATGTTCCCTGTTAGAAGGCTCAGACAGCTCTCTCTCTCTCTCTCTCTCTCTCTGTGTCTCTCTCTCTCTCTGTGTCTCTCTCTCTCTCTCTCTCTGTGTGTCTCTCTCTCTGCCTTCCTCCCTCAATCACTTCATTACCGTCCTTTCCTACATAAGACAATGCCATCTCCTGTCATCTCCGCACTCTGGTGTTGTTGAAAGAGGGCGAGAACAGATAGATTTTCGAGAAGGGCACAATCATAATTATAATCTGACTGTGGCTGAAAGCAATTATTTGTGGTGTTTTTGTCACACTTATGCTGCCTGCTGCCACTCTGCAGTCAGTCAAAGAGAGATCTTAAAGAGCTAGCTTAGCTGACAAGAGATAGATTGTCTATGATTGCACTGTGTGCCACAGCTCTACAAAAAGCATAGATCTTCTCTTTGTATTTGAAGTGACTGCATAGATGTTTTTCTATGTGCGACCTTGTTTTCCACAAGGATGTATTGTCATGGTTGTACATAACGTTCAGACTTGGACTGAAACAGATGATCCCAGTTTTACCATCTCCATGACACTCAAGTGGCGTTCCCTTTAAATCCTACAAGCTAAAGAAAATGGTTCACATCCCACGACACCTTCCACTGACACAATCCTAATCACCCTTGTTTTCTTGTGGCTGCCTTGAACAGACTCCCACTGGGAGTCTGTCAGTGCTCAGGTGGCCTTTCTGCACGTTGTTTGCATGTTCTCCCTGTGCTCACGTGGGTTCCCTCCTCTTCCTCTCTTGGTGAGCACTTGGACTTGGCCCCTTGGTGCTGCTGGTATGGCTGATCTCTGAAGCACCTGTTACAGTAGCTGTTCCATAGGCCCCTTAGCATAGTGAGACAAAAGACCTTTCTCTAATAGTGATTGCCTGGGGGTCCAGGCAATCCACAGAAGGTATTCACAGGCCTTCGTCGGGAGGTGTCAGATGCTTAACATTGCTTTCTCCCATTGAGGACAAACCAGCCCAGAACTGATTCCCAGACCACATGAGAAGGCTGGAGAGCAGTTTATTTTCTTACTGTGTACTGTTGAACTAGAGAGACAGACAGGCAAAGACAGAGAGGGTGAGGGAGGAAAGTGAGAGTGTAGAAGGGTGACGTTCAGACGGTCAGAAGGAGAAAGTGGTAGAGATATGGAAGAAGTGGAGAGAATGGATGGAGAAGGATACTGTAGGGAGAGAACGAGCTGGAGAAACGAGAGTGATGGGCTATGTGGGCCGTACGCGGGCTGGCTCTGCAGCTGCATATATAACCAATGCTCAATTGATATGCTAATTGGATTGGGAAGGTGTGGGTGGATATGGAGAAGGGTTTATGCAGAGAGAGAGAGAGAGAGGGAGAGGGAGAGGGAGACAGGCACTCAAAAAAGAGCAGTGAGCCCCAGAATCCAGGGTTAGAGTTTGCAGTCAGTCATTTTGCAGTTCTGTCAGTCAACACTACATTAGCAGTGCCCGTTAAGTGTGAAACGCCAACAGTCCCAGAACATGTCCATCTCCGAAGTACGTGTTGATTGAATTGTTTGCTCAATACACGTGTTCCATTTCCTACATTTACATATTCATTTCGAAAGAGTAACTTGTAATGATGGTTTTAACTCTTATTCATATTTGCATTAGAGCGACTGAAAACAAAACATGAAATAAACGGTGACTCCCCAGATGTTTGATTGAGATGATTATTGTCTTATTAATTAATTACAATGTGCGTAATAACAACATTAGCATGAATAATGTGGATTATTATGGTAATGTATACAGTACAAGGAAACAATTGGAAATGGTTGTGAGCCTTTGTGCCCAGTGGCTTTTCCATTATTATGTGTAAGATTTCCCATTCTTCAATCTGTTCTCCACCAGAGGACCTAGCATTATTTGTTCACAAAGTCCATAGCACTGCTAGAGCACTCTAGTGTCAGTGAGAGCAGGATTAAAGCATTGAGTACGAGTAGGAGGGAGAGGGAAGGAGACTTATGGTGCAGCAACGATGCTGTCGCCAGCCCTGGGGTGAGACTTCCCAGATCAGACCGACCAAGAGCAAGATACTTCGAAGATCCAGCAGATCCAGTTCGCCTCTGTTTGATTAAATGTGCGCAACTGGTTTTGGGGATATCCATGCAATAGCAGCCATTCTTCATAGACCAGATATGGTGTTGATTTCATTGTATCCGTTACCGTGTTTTCTATGTGTCCTCCACCAGAAGCACTGGGGCCCAGAGGGCACGCTGAAGGCAGTGGTCATCCAGGAGAGGAGGCTCCATGTGGGGGTCCATAATGGCTGGGCCTTCCTGGAGCCTCCCCAGGTGGTGGTTCTGGAACTGCAGACCCAGGCCCAGGGGAGCAGGGTTCTCAAGGGGTCCCCCTCCCGACAGAACAGCCTGACCAGAGAAGGGTGAGTTCTGCTCTGTCTGGAAACTCTGCCATTGGTTCCAAAGTATGTGGTTTGATAGCTCCAATCCCATTGCCATAAGCACATCAGGGTTGCGCTAGGTAAAGTATCTAAGCCTGATATTTGAAACAGGATGTCTCTGTCTGGAATCTCAGTGAGTGAAGCACATTTGACTGGAGTGTGCTCTGACCCCTCTTATTGGCTTGCCCACACCTTTCTAACCCTCTTACATTTCAGCAAGTAGCACCAAAGGCCTGGCATCGGGCTGGATTTTGGCATTTTGCCATGTCAAGACATGGAACTTGTAAAATACCATGCTTTTAAATAGAATTGAATACACCGTGTAGTCTTACCGAGGGCATGTAGTTGGAGCAAGATCCCTCACACCCCAAAGCTGCTTGTCAGCTCCTATTTGTTGGACCAGTAGGTAGTCTACATGCACGCACCGCTGGGAGCGCCTGAACACCATCTGCATCTCATCCCATGTGTTTCTCACGTCACCTTGACCTTGCCGCACATACAAATGTAATCTGATATCAATGCGAACACGCATACACATGCAATCTCCATAAAACGAAGGTTGGATAGAGGAAGGCAACGTATTCCAATTCCATGTTGTACTATACAACCAATCTAGCAGACATACTCCACGCCTGTCCTTTCCCACTCTCCATGTTATAGACACCCGTGACCTGGATTTGTTCACGCAAGGTCAGCAGTGTGTTCTTAGGGATTTCCTCCTTAGATCAGCATGAAAAAACTCATGGAATCAGCGTCTCTTTAAACAGAGGGCTTTTATATGTCAAACTGTACAGGATTGCAGGGTGTTAAGAAATGATTACTTTCTGGCAGTGGTCCTTTGGTCTCTGTGGGGCCAAGGAAACCCTATTGTACCAGTTCGAAGAAGCCAAGATAGAACTTGACAGTAGCTTAGATTGAACCATGGTGCTTGTGTGTTTATGAACTCTCGTCCCTGTGACTCACTGAGCAGGCTTTTCCGTTTTATACTTGCGTGCCGCTATGGTTGGACAACTGAGATGCACTTTCCCCCCCAAAACACAAATGACAGCTGGACATCACTTCATCCCTGTTTACGGTGGGCTTCACCGTTCAACATACAGCAATTATGTGGGAGTCTGATAAATATGCAAAACTATCCAATGAGGTAGAAAATCTCATGTTCTATCAACCACTTCCATAATGAGCCCTAATCATACTAATAGCCTGTCACCTAGTTTTTTAATAATAACGGTTACGTTTTGGCTCCTGCCTCTTCCTAAGAGGAGCAGGTTGAGTCTTGTGTAGTTTTCCCCTGCTGATAGCACAGCATTTATTAAAGCATGCTGGTATGAATAGCACAGCGTAGGCTGTAATTATGCTCTATGTTTATTTATTTTTCAGTCGAAGAAGCCAACAGGCAGGCTTTTGCTTATGTTTGGCCATTGTTTATCTGTAGAAAGTCTACATATGCCTCTTTCAGTCTCCCAAGGGGGTCCATGGATTGAGCAGGCGCTCGGGCGACCTTGTTCACATCCACCGACTTTCCAGAATGCTCCAACTGGGGCTGTGTGCAAACTGTGAATGATAAATATAAAGTGTGTGTGTTTCTCACATGGGACCGGTGCACAGAGGGAGAGTTAGCAGCGTTCCAAAACACAGGAGGAAACCCAGACGGGACGAATCCTTTTCAGTGGCATTTTGATGCTCCAAGTTATGGATGAGAACATGAGTGATTTAGAAATTATGAGGAAATGGTGTGTCGAGATCGATTTACAGGAACATCTCCCGTCTTCTCTTCAACTCTCTCTCTGTATCTTTATTTCGGTCTCTCTTTCCATCTCTCTTTTTCTCTCTTTCTCTCCTCTTTCTCTCTCTCTCTCTCTCCCTCTCTCTCTCTCTCTCTCTCTCTCTCTCTCTCTCTGTCTTGTTCGTCTTTCTGGCTCATGTTCTCTCTTGCTTGCTCTCTTTCTGTATCGCTATTTCTCTCTGTCTTCCTCTCTCTCTCTCTCTCTCACTCTCTCTCTCTCTCTCTCTCTCTCTCTCTCTCTCTGTTTTCTCCTTCCCCAGCACCTCGTCAGCGGCTCAGACCCTGGCCCTGCGCAGCAGTCTGGAGCTCAAGCTGGCCAATCACAGGGATTTTGGGATCGTCCTGCAGCTGGAGTACGTCTTCTCCACTCCAGTTGGCGGAGATGGAAAGGTAAGAGGGTTAGAAAAGCGACGCGCACAAACACAGGCAAACCATTCACACGCACTCTTCACTCAGTGTGAACGTCCTCGGTTGACAGGAGCAAATCTAAGCTTTTGGGATGTCAGCTCAACACTCTCATTCCCTCTTCTGTGGCCCCTGCTTCCAGCAAGATGTTTGTTGTCCTTGGGAGTATCACTCACTCCATCTCTCACTGTCTTCTCCCTGAGGAAATTAAAGAGGCATCCCTGACCAGACAACCCCCGTAAACAAACACACTGGGAAGGGAGGGATGGAGGAGGGAATGAGGAGTGGAGGATTTAAGACAGCCAACCAAGGAGAACAGATCCAATCAGGATATACTGAGCCAACGGGTAGCTCCCTCTTTCATCATCAATGCTTAGACACACGCATGTACACACACATATAGACAGGGTTGTGTGCACACTGGCCTAAACACTCAAACACACAGGCATAAATGTACACACATACCGAGGGTGAGGGCCAGAACGTGTAGAGGATTATCCCCTCTGCAATGCAATGGGTGAGAAGCGGGGAGCAGGAAGAGGGCAGCTGTTATCTACTGTGGTCGTGATTACTTCAGAGAAATAGCTTTTTAGAAAGGGAAACTGGAAAGAGGAGAGAGAGAGAGAGTCCTGGGGACACCAGCCCAGAGGAGAGAGAGAGAGAGTCCTGGGGACACCAGCCCAGAGGAGAGAGAGAGTCCTGGGGACACCAGCCCAGAGGAGAGAGAGAGTCCTGGGGACACCAGCCCAGAGGAGAGAGAGAGTCCTGGGGACACCAGCCCAGAGGAGAGAGAGAGTCCTGGGGACACCAGCCCAGAGGAGAGAGAGAGTCCTGGGGACACCAGCCCAGAGGAGAGAGAGAGAGAGAGAGTCCTGGGGACACCAGCCCAGAGTGGCATCACCACGTCTTAAGGGAAGTCATTCACCAAGCAAGCATGATATTCTGGTGGGATGGCGGTTGACCCTGGCATACTTTGGACACACGCAGGTCAATTAGTGTATTGCGTACCCCTTCGTGTTCAGTGGTCAATGGATCACCAATTAAAATAGCAGAAAGATAATGGCCAGTCATTTTGATTGCTGCACTCTCATTCACTCACTCTCATGTCTCATCTTCCAATTTCAAAGTCAGTCAAGCTCTTACCGTAAATGAGAGCAGTTTTCAGTTGACTAACCTGCTAACATATGCTTGAATACATTTTTCTACTTAAATCCTAGATTAGACACAATGTAGACTGGAAAGAGAGATAATTAACAAGAGAGAGATTTGGTGGCAGTGAGATGACAAAGAGGAGGACAGTATGGGCCGAGCAGACACTTTCTCATGTTCCCAGTCGTCAAGTATTCAGATCATCTTGTGATGATGGATGATAGGTTGTTGAGGGTTGTAGGAAAAAAAGAAAAGAAAAGCACACCACTTCACCATGGCCTCACCTAGCATGAATGTTTGATGAGGTGAGAGAATTTTTGCAGGAGGGAGGCAAGAGCCTAATTGCAGTCTGTGCAGATGCATGTGTTTATGTGTGTGTGTGGGTGTGAGTGTGTGTGTGAGTGTGTATATTTAGAGCCTGTTGAAATCATGTGTCACGATCTGTCTGGTGGTGAGTGATGAGGGAGCGACGAGGTGGCGCCTCCTGAGGACAGGGTGCCTGTGACCCCCCCCCCCCTCCGAGTTCAGGAAGGGTTGAAATATTGATGGGCTGCCTGAATAGCCATGGCTGTCTGGAAGAAGGAGAAGCAGGAAGATTAGCCAGTAGAGATGGCATCTTTATTCATTGGTGGGTGAGGAGTTCTGAATTAATAGAGCATTTGCGGCACTTTAACTACTCCTGCTCCACCACTGTGTCTTCTTGTAAACCTGTGTTTCAAATGTTGGGCTTTTTTCTTTCTTGGGGCTGCATTGCCAAAAGTTAACAGTTATGTTCACTGTCTAAACTGTCCAAATATCGTGTAGCCATATACCAGTGACTTTCAGTTCTGTCTTTGTTTCTTACAATATCACTTGTTTATGTTAGCTTGCCAAATGTCTGAATAAATCAATATTATCATACCTTGGAATAGAAGGGAGCCTTCCGTTTCTGACGGAAGATGCCACAGCATCGTAGGCACAGACAGAATCATTTTATGCATTCTAGTCATACCTCTGTTGAAGAGAAGTCGCCCATGGACCAGTGAAGCGTAGACACCATCTTCAGACACAACACCCAACTTCTACTGTTCTTCTTTTCTGCTTTTATTCACACATTGGCCCCCCTTAAAAAGCTATACTTTCCACCACTAGATGGAGCTGCATAGTGCAAATTGTACCATCACATTTTATGGATGATTTTGAAGGAAGAGGCCAAGAGAATCGAGTCTGTTTCATTCCTCTCCGATCAAAGATTATTGAAATTATCTATTTGATGCATTCTGATGGGTAGGTGGAGTAGTGAACCTCTCATTTCAAACGGTAGACAATGTGTAGTCTGTTCCTGTCTGGACAAACTTAGATCCCAACCAAGTTCTCTCATTGGAGCTCGAATGGAAAGAGAGAATAGCTTTCAACACAGCACAAGGATGACATTCAAGTGTCCCAGAGAAACTTGCCATGTCATTGTTGTTCCCCGCTTTTGATTTTTAATTGTGGTTCTTTCTCTCTCCCTCCAACCCTCTCTATCTCTCTTGTTTCTTTTCTCCAACAGTGTTAGAGTACACTTGTCTTTTATGTGTTTAGAGCGGGAGAAAGAAAAGGAGAGAACCCCAGACAAGAGAGGGAGACTGGGAAGATAAGAGGCAGGGTAGCTGCTGCTATAGGCTGTTGCTCCAGCAGCGTGTTTGATGAACTTCAAACAGCCAACTTTGCCTGTAGTCAACTTGATTGACTGCCCATTCTCAAACCGCCTCTTCCCCATTCTTAACCCCCACAGCCTCTCTCCCACCCCCAGCCTCTGTCCCCCCAGCCTCTCTCTCCCACCCCCCAAGCCTCCCCCCCCCCAGCCTCTCTCCCACCCCCAGCCTCTCTCCCACCCCCAGCCTCTCTCCCCCCCAGTCTCTCCCCCCCCCTGCCTCTCTCCCCCCCAGTCTCTTATATTAGAGAAAGCAAGGTGAAAGTGTGCTGCAGAGTTGCAATTACCACACCCACACTGGTATTTATGGTAATTACAGTCGCCCAAAATATTACAGTGATCACTTAATTTTCTAATAACGGCCTCTGCTAACATATTATTAGTGTAATTACTTCTTTAAGCAGTACATTGTGTTATAGTATTACGTCTTCTACGTCTATATGGTTTAACATTTGTATGACTTGTTACATAACATGGAATTTCCACTTGTTTATGTAGAAATACATAGAAAGGGTGTACTTTGTCATGCTGGCAAGTTTCAGTCTGGCACTTGAATTTGCAAACCCTTTTCCTTGAAAACCACGCAGATTTTTCTCTTTCTAGGCTTTCTTTATTAAGAAGCAAAATCGTCTGCTTTTAGTTTAAGACTTTGAGACAGAAATACTTTTCATTTATTTCTCAAGGAGGAAAAAACGTTCTCGAAATAGCTGTGATTCAAGAAACCTTTTCAGTATTAAGTTTTCAGACATCCAACCGTTTAACCCCCTGCCTCTGCCATGACAGGTAGGAACCCTGGTGTTGTACATCATCTTGTAGGTAGGATAAAGAACCCTGGTGTTGTACATCATCTTGTAGGTAGGATAATCCACAAAACCATGCTTGGACTTCGTCACCTGTGTATGATTTACCCACGGCGAGAAAACAAATACTGACAACTGACGCGCAGCAGCAATGGCTCCCTAATTGTAGTCTGTCAACACCAATTTACCCATGCCGTAATTCCACCCGAGACAGCCCCACCCTGCTCACTCTCCCATTGCTGTGTTTATCATCCACGCTTAGCTTGGACGCAGTTTGTCACTCCAGCCATGTAATATAGTCACATAAAGCCTAATGTAATACGATGGGACTTATTGTTGTCTACTTCCCCTACTGACAGGCACTAGCTCATCGCTAATGTAGAGGTTGGTGGGGGGGTGGGAGAAAAAAACAGGAGGCACATCAGAAACCCATGTGCTCTTGTCCTTTTGCCAGGAAACAATTTGTCGAAAGTGGGACAGCTACAGTCATCCAAGACAGGAGGATGGAAGGAGAGCGTAGGTCAGAGTCTGAGATAGAGAGCGATGGATGAGATGCTCTTTCCTCACTTTCATCATCTGCTGTTATGCCACAGAGAGGCTCACCCAACGCAAATCATCTCCCCACAACAGTAATTAGCATCTCTCCGAAGCTGCTATATGCTTCAGACGACTCGGGGTCTGGAAATGGCAGGATGACAGTTTTGACATGCGGTTGTCGAGCAGTGACTTTGTACTTGGGGAGGCCACGAGCGCCATGCGGTAATGAATGTGCCCACCCATCATGTCTGATGCCATGTCACCTTTGACCCTGACTGTGCTTGGTGACTGGCATGCTTGATTACCTAGCGTCTGAGGAAGTGTAACCATTAACGCGTGACCTTTCTGATTTCCTCCGAAAGCGATTTAAACATGAGCACTGATTTGCCCTTTACCAAGCCCCAACTTCACCACACACACGCACGGATGCACACACACAAACACACTCACAGCCGTGTTGAACTAGATGTGTGACTGCATGTCTGGAGCTCATTTCAGAGAGCCATAGTGACCCATTCCAGTGTCTACACAGTGAGCCATACTCCAAAGTACACAGTAGAGAAAGTCACCTCGAACAGGTCTCGCACAGTCACACCACGTTAGCCTAGCACCCACTCATTTCATATACTTAATGTGTTCCCCCACCACCCTTATTGTGGCATGCACCAGTCCCAGGTCTTGAATAGACAACTGACAGCAGTCACCTAAATATTTTTTTCATGGCGCACTGAAATAAAATGTAGGAACAAGAAATGAGTCTAAAACAAAATACTTGTTTTTGTTTTGGGAAATGTTCAATTATAGCTGGCTGGATTTCCACATGGGTGCTTCTTGACTGTGGTTTTGTAATTAAGACTCATATTTCTAGTCAAGCATAGACTTACAGTATGTGCAGTAAAGTTTCCAGCAGTTGAATTATTTTCCTATTTCCTGCATTAACTATTGATTCTATGTCTGTATTTGTGATGTCATTACCTGGGGCCAGCAGGTAAACAATTCAAGTGAACCCTAGTGACATGGATGCCTTGGGTTCTTCCAAGGTGTTCTAGTATGTCTGCTGCTCTGTGCTTCAGAGACTCTTGTGTGGATTTTAATTGGCTCACAGTCAGGTACACAGGGTATGGATTGTTGTATGTGTTTTCTGTGACGTCCCTTTAGAAGAAATGTGTGTGTCCCTGTAGGCTTTAATGATGTTTACTGAATGGACCCCTCCCCCCCCCCCCCCTCTCTCTCAAATGAAAGTCTCAAATGAAAATCTCTCACCATGCACTTTCTCATTAAAACTGCCTCTTTGCTTTGACATCTTCTCAGACCACCCAGGATGGCTGCCAGATTTTCGATCTGCTCCAATTGTATAAAAGAAATACAAGTTTTGCGTGTGCCACCAGCGCGCGTGGAAAGACCTACTTCTCTTGTTGTGATCTCAATGCAAATGTCACACAAATGTTAATTAAATGTTAATCAAACATCATGCGCATAGTAATGTCATCAGGACTTTCGCAAAGATATATTTAGCTGATCCGCAATGATGCTGGAGGTCATTCCCTCCTGGGGTTTCACCTCCTATCTCACACTGAGGGAAACCAGTCGAGGGGGGTGGGGTGGTGAGAGACAGGGAGACTGCACAGCCTGGAGACAATGTTTCCTTAGCCTAATTAAAATGAATGTCAGCATCCCCCCACTGAGAAGTGCATCAATCTCCCACCCATGGGCCCAGAGTGAGTCTTACCCTGTCAGAGCCTGCCAGCGCCACCATCCCTCTCCAGACGGACACATCCGCCTTGGCACAGACAGAAAGGAGTCCAGTGTCGGTGTGTCTAATGGACGCCATGTGGCTGGGCACCCTGTTCTGAAGCCCACTTGCTAGAGTAGAGAAGGTACTGCGGTCCAAGCCCTGCGTGTATCTCAGTCCAAACAGCAGACGTCTTAAGCTCGAAATGCCCGTGGAGACATTTGCCCAGTTAGTGAAAGAACAATGCCTGTATGTAGGTCTGCCAAAGGGTTCCCCATTATGCAGGTGTTGCCCTACTTTCTTTGTCTTCTTCACGGGATGTGGTTGGTCTCCAAAAGCATCTTTCTACCTCTTACTTCTGAATTCCTTTTGGAACTTGGCTCAAGAACATGATCATGAGTGTTTACGTTCCCCAGTCCAAGAAAGCTGTATCTAGTGTCTAAACCAGATTTTCAGCTTTTAAAACAAAGTTTCTAATCTGAAAAAGAACATTTGTTTTGATCATTCGTTGTCACCCGATTGATAAGTTTTAACTAAAATGAAGAGGCTAAGCTCACAGTTGTTTTGATGGAAAAACATTTCTTACCACAGCTGATGTTTGAACTCTTGGATTTAAACGGAAAGACTGATTTCTCCTTCTCCATAATCCTGTCTGCTTACTTTTCTATATGAAGAGAAGTGCAGAATAGGGAGGAGGAAGGGATTATTACAGTCTCTTATTTTATAGTTTTTCTTCCCATTCCACTTTTAATTAGGGTATTATATCCTGCTCACCAGTATTCAGTCCGCCAGACAGGTTTTTATACTGCTGTTGTCAGTTTTGATTATTTTCTGATTTAGCAAGGCCTTCTCAGCTTCAATTGTATTTGTCGCCTTTTTACAGTAGCTGCAGGTTTTGTATTCTCTGTATTCAAGCACTCTTCTCAAGGTAGACAGGTGAATAGGTCAGTTTTCACTCCATGCACCATCATAACAATAACCTGGCAGTATCTGTCCTTGTACAGACTTGGATGTTGGATTAGGTGTTTAAATAGAGGAATTGGAAGGTCCCCCTGCTAAAATTCATCTACAGTAAGTTATCTTGAGCAGAAACCTCTCATGGACCCTTTCCCTAGAAGATTTACAAAAGAAAGCTACATCTGACACTAGACTCCATACTCCTTAAGTGTTATTCAGCCTTAGTAAGCTGATGAGAGTAGTTCTGTTGGGTTGATTTGGACCACTTATTTACATGGATACAGATTCTAGTGGTTCAGTGCTCTTAAGTTAATGATCTTGGTGCATGTGTCCTCACTTCCTGCAGGGCTCCTCATTGTTGAGAATAAGTAGCTCTGGGCTGGTGCCTGTCACAGGGTCTTGGCTGAAATAATGACTTCAATAGCCCAACAGACTGCAGGAACAGTAATAACTGTCAGACTCCGTCTCCCATCAATGCTCACATCCCCCTAATTTAGGATTAATTCCTGCTGCATTCTAAAAAGCCTTGAGTCACTGAATGTCGTGCTACGTCTTCAAAATGTCTCAAAGACTGTGTTTCCGCTCACTACACCCTTTAACTGAAGAGAAGTTTGGTCATATCAAGCATTTATATGAAAAGTTAAAATTGTACAATGCGTCCGTATCCTGTGGGACAGGAAATAAAGGAAATATCTGGAGATTGTATGTGTCTGGCTCCTCAGCCCCACAGTCTTCAAACTCAAAAGTATTTTCCAAAGTTTTGAAATTAATTTTGTTGCTCCAGGTTAACGACATGAGATCTATATTTTACCCAATTTAGCTTTCGACATTTATTTATTTATTTTTGTCTGTGGATGCCACAACATTACATTTTACCCATCTAAACAAGGTTGATGGATTATTTCCAGAGAAAACACTTTGCCATTTTGTGCAATTATGTGTGCGGTGACATTGCCTGTTATTATAGTTCTTTGTACAACTTTTCTCAAAAAGTTTGCTTCTCGCTTGTTTTTGCCTGGGGCAAATCTTTCTCTGCTTTATTTATTTATTTTCCTGCTCTCATCTGCACCATTATTGTAACATATGCGTGTTTGTTCTGGAAGTGCAATTTAATGACACACATGTTTAAATATAGCCGCTATTGCTGAGTAATTTAATCCAATTTACAGAGAGAACTGAATCATTTGAAAACAGCTCATCCTGGGCTTTTCCTTTTTTAACCCTGTTTTAAATGACCCAAATAATACTACAGCATCCTAAAGACACTTTTATAGACAACCTTTTACATGTACTGTAACTAGAATGTATTCTGTAGAATGTATAATTCAATTAACAAATAAAGTAGTACTGTAGGGAAACTAGCCAGCATTTCATTAACTTATCAATTTGACAGATCCACTTTCATTGCTGGTCATCAATGATTATGAGTCACAGTGCACAGAACTAGACAGTGGCCCCCAGATGTAGAGGTATTACCCACTACCTCGTACTGCATATCCTGGAGGATTGTGTCTACATGTTCCCTAGGGCCTAAACAATTAAGCTGTCTCCATAACACGAGTCGAGTGTGGATCTCCAAAATCATAATTGTTATGTTCCCAGTGAGGAAAGACAATACTTTTGCTTACCTCTGCCTTTGAATGGGGTTCATTCACTGTCTATAGAATTTGTTCCTGTTCAAGGATTTACCAGCAAAATGTGATTTTAACACTTGACTAAAGTCAGAACAATTGTTTGTTTACTTGATTGCTGATTGATGAGCCACACTTAAGATTTCTGCAATCCTTTGTTTTCTCTACCGAGGAGTCGGTGCTCTCTGCAGTTCATGTGTAGATCACAGTGCTTTGATGCCTATGGAGGCTCTTTCAAAACAGCCATTGAAACAGTGATTGTAATTCACGCTGCTATCTGCTTTACTGTTTCTGCTGTGAGACCCTGTTTGTTCTCATACTTTTGCAGTACGTGATTATCCTCTGCACCATAGTAAATGCTGGAGAAGAGTTTCTTTGAATGCAGTTGATAGCCCCCACCACCACCATCTAGCTGGCCAAAGGGTTTGCGTGCTTGTATCAATCCCTGTCATTGCTGTTCCTGTAATGTTTATGGAGATAACTGTGCAGACGCATTTCTAGTTTCAAAGGGTTGTTTGCCTCATAGCGCTTATGGATATAAAGTGACGCCTCACATTTAAAGGCTCCAACAGTAATTTTATTTAATTTTGTAGCGAGGGCTTCTTTCCTTAGTTTGCGATAAGAGTCGAATGCTGGCCAGATAAGAGGATTCTGTATGCTCCAGGCGTCCTTGTAGAATCGGTCCGTGATGGCAGATTTGTCTCTCCAGTTGTTCTCAGAACTCTTCTTACAAGAACTGAGCATTCGACCGTGTGCGAAACACTCACTCTCTAAGAGGGAAACAGCGAAAGAGAGAGAGTGCAAGAAGAGACACATTAGATAAATTGCCTCACATTTTTCATTGGCTACTCCCAGCGCCATAAAATGATCTACCCCTAGTTAGATCATTTTTACAAAATCATCACTTTCAAAATGGACTTGCTTGATTTAATGTTTCATATGAAGCATCTTATTAATTTCGACCCCATGAAGGGAAAAACAGGCAAGGCCTCTGGGGAATATACTGCTATCTGTTTTATGGTCCTCATATAATTCCTGGGGTTACAATTCAGAGAAATACTGTAGCAGTTAATGTCTGTCCTAGTTTGAGGTGGGAAATATATTCCATGAGGAGCTCCCTCTTGAGAGGAATGGAATATTGATCTGCATCTGAAGTTCCTCTCAGGTCTGGTCACAGAGGCCCTTCAACACTGGGGCTTCACAGAGCTCCTCTGAAATGTACATAATGATAGATAATGATTTTTTTGATGCAGTTCAGCATTTCTTTCTGTCCATCACAGACAGCGACACATGTCTGTTCAACTGTTTTAGTATAGATGGAAGCAGTTCTGTCCCCTTCCTGGGATCAGCAGAGACCTGGGAGCTGTGGATGCTGACAGCTACCGAGTGGAAGGAATGGATTCATGTTTCAGGGTCCCAACAATGAACAGGCAATATAGTGCATGTGCTCAAAACAGACTCAACCACTGCATGGTTTTGTCTCTGTGTTTATCTTAAAGTGACCACAGAAATTCCATTCTTAAAAAAAAGAAAAGAAAAAAATAACTGATATATTCTATGTCAGAGTATTACTTGAAGGAAAGGCAATTAAATGTTGGAATGCTACCCTGAGGGGCTCCAAGCAACGAGCCCCCACACTTTCATTAGAATGTTGTGATTGTGACGTGAGCTCAGCAGATGCAGGGTCCCTTCGTATTCTGTTCTTCCCCACCTGTGATTGATTACTTTGGTCTGTGGCCGACCACCTTATTAATCGATTTAGTGAAACTCAGGGGTCCCTTGTGGATGAAATAAAGTATAAGCCATTTTTACTTTTCCAGACATGGCTGTTTTGAGAGGGACGTAGAGGTGCCTTGGGACTCATTGTAAATCAGGTGTAAGGACAACAAATCCCCTCCTAAACTGCATGTTCTCAGGTGATGCTGGAGATTTATTACAGCATGTAGCCCACTGCTTAGACCTACAAGAAAGACTTTCAAGGTTGCCGTGGCTGTGTTTGTCTATCCTATATTGCATGGCAATACAGTGCCCAGTTTTCAATGCATATTGCTACTTCTCTTTAAAGCCACGTGGTAAGCGATGTAATTGACAGCTTTACTTTTCTTTTTGACGTATAGGGATCAGAGTTTTTCATTGTTTAGTTATTTTCCTACATGTGTGTAACAGCAGACCCTCTTTGTTTGAAGAACAAAGACTATGGCTTTTAGTGACTTGGTTTAACACTCACAATCTTTTAAGATTGTGAGTGTTAAAAATTGCGGTTGTATTGAACCACAGTTTAGGAACCCCTGATCATACAGGCTGCATTGCTGAAAGATGATGGTGGTCTATACACCAATGTCATATAAAGTGCAGCTACTTTAGAAAAACTGTTGGAATTTCTAGTTTGGGCGTAAGGACAATGCTTTGCAGTTGTTTTGCGGTGCAGGAATCGATTTTCCTTGGCTGTTTCAATCCCTTTCTTTTCCCACTATTGGCACAGTAATTTTGGACATTTCAGCACATCAACCATTTTCAGGTGTCCCTATGATCATTTAGCATATGGATCGAAATATAGTGACCTTGTCAGAGTTATCTTTCGAGCCATTCTTATGACATTGCAATTGAGGGAGATGAAAGTTGCTCCCAACCTGACACCAAAAAACAAAACCTGTAAGGTTGTGTTGAAAGAGAGTGGTACATTTATGTCTGCTTTTAAGCCTAATATCTGTTCCAGACACCTGTTCCATGACCAGTATAAACCTACTTTAAGAGCCGCCTTGTTTTTTGTTGTTGTCTTGTGTGTCTAGGTGTCTCTAACCTCCACATCTAGAGCTGCCTTCATGCAGTGCCTTCGCTGGGGGGTGTGGTGCCCCTTCGATGAGTCCGGCGCATGGAAGGGAGACGATGTACATCTGGCCCTGCAGGGCGGCGCCACACCTAACCCATGGGCCGTCATGGTCTACACAGAATCAGCCAAACCGCAGAGCCCCGTCCAGGTAACACAGATATGAGGAGGCACACATTCTCAAGCACACACACAATGTACACACAATGTACACACAATGTACACACAATGTAAACACAGAGTACACACAATGTACACACAGTGGCGTACTCACGTTGACAACTCATTGTACAGTATTTGTTTGTTGTCAAAGGCCAGATGGTTGTTTTGCCCTCAAGACACAGAACTTGAATGGATGTTTACCACAGACGTTTGGATCTCTTCTGAGGCCCTGATGAGGCAGACAATAACTTAACAAAATGTTCTTCATGCTCTATTGACTAAAGCTGCTAAATACTCCTTAAAGTAGAGATGAGGGCAATTATTGATTTTTATTTATTTATTTTGCTATGCAACCTTACATGTCTCTATCTCTCTTTTCCATTGTTGTGATTAGGGAAGGGGAGAGAGAGATGTGGCCAGGTTCCGTCTGGTGTCGGGCTTGGAAAAGAAGATTCCCAGCCCATCTGTCTCTCCACACACCAAGCGAGAGAACACATTCAAACAGAAGAAACCCCCCCCGTCACCTGTACCAGGTAGATCCCATCCTCCAGCCAGGTCCCTGTGCACAGCTTCAGTCCACAGGTCCAGTTCAGTATTGCATTGCTGTGCTCGCCATTCACGTCGCGTGGAGGAAGTTATCATCAGCAGTTCATCTTTTCAGTTCAGATTCCACTTTGAAAGTACTTTCAATATCTGCTCTGTTGTTTGTTTTAAACAGTGGGAAGTGTGGCTCCAAGTGTTGTTATCGGACCGGGTACTTTTTCAGGTGCGCACGCAGCTGCTGTAACACCCAAGAGAAGGCTCCAAAGTTCCCACTGTAATCCATCACAACCACACTGGGCCTTGTGTATAATGTTCCCCCCCTTCTCTGCAGTATTATCTCAATAGTAACACCTGCTCTTTGCATGATTAGAATGTTCCATGATTGGGGTCCAGGGGGGATGAAGGGATGAACGTAGACGACCTATGTCTGGAGAAAACTTTGACCGCCTGGTATGGCCCCTTGATCTTGAACGAGCTTGACATTGGGATATCTTGCAGGCTTCTCATGCTCGCTGCCTTACACACACAAACACACATACACGCCCACAAAAACACAATATTTATTTTTCTCTTTCGTCTTGAAAGCAAGAGAGCCTTTGCTATCCTTCAAAAAATCATAAATGTTTCATTGGCTATGTATAGCTCATAAATTCAAAGGTGTAGGATATTAAAGTGCTTTATTACAGTGTGCATCATTATGTTTTATATCACTTCTTTAGGCAGGGGGACACTATATTTGATATACCGTGCCTCCTATAATATAATATACTTTTTCTATATCAAGTTGAAACCTCAGTAGGCTTTCTGGTAAAAAAGAAAAATTGTGTTGATTAATCTTCCACACATACACTCAACTTTAACCAGTGACAAATATAATGTGTCATTATATGTATCTGGTGTTGAACCGCAAACTGGTGGGCTTCCTCTTCTCATGATTAAACTCAAGTAAACACTGCAGTGACACTCCATCCTGTTATAGCGTCTCTGTGAGTACACTCTAGTCACATATTTGATGCTCTCCAATGTTGTTGGCAACTTATCTTTCCCAAGAAGGATGGACTTGATTGGAGTTATATCGGGATGGGGAGGGGGAGTTTCACAAAGTCTGTGTAATGGAAATTTAATCATTGTGGAAGTGTCCACCAAATCCTTTTCTGAGCAAGTAGCCTAAGTGATTTTAGCGGCTAACTGGCTGGTCTAGAATGATATCATGAATCTCTGTCATTTGTTTGCTTTAAAGTGAGTGTGTGCGTGCGTGCATCTCAATGGAAAATAGACTAGATGCGCTCATTTACAGGCAGAGATGCCGTTCATGTCTTTTGAAGCCTGTGGCTGTTTTCCTTGTCTCAGACAAGCAGAGATCAAAAGCAGAAAAAAGCACATTGCATTCCCAACCCTGGAGCCAGTCATTTGTAAATAGGAAAGGACAACACTAACAGACTCGTACATTTTTTGTACAGCTCCTTAGTTAATTTATGATGGATATTAAAAGGATTCCATATGTTCACAACATATTATTATGAATATATTTTCATAAATCAGTCCTTCAGCCGGAGATATCTCGCTGTTTACTCGGCCCTTCCAATGGATAATGATAAACTAAGATGGAAAAGTCCAAAAGAATCTTGCTGTGTCCGCATCTAGGCTCATTAATAATCTTAATGGTACATTGCCTTCAAACATTTGCATATTTTTCTAAATCCAAATGTTATGCACCACGCACTCAATCCTTTTACTACTTCTCCATGCTGTCAGAAACTCATCTAGTCAATCTAGATAAACAGTCATTGCTTGTCTGTGCAGCTTGTAGTGCTGGAGCATTAAAAGAGCACCATTGTAAAATGGCTGGCAAACAGGGTGCCACAGCCTGAGCAATGCCATAGGGCTTGTCTCTCCAGCACTATGTCCTGTCCACGCTCATTGTAGTCTGAGCAGATGGATTCTACATTAGGCCACCCTAGGCTACTGCAGCCTGTCATGAGAGAGAGAAAAGATGAAAGAAAGAGTTACTGAGTTCGATAGGATGAGAACAAGAGACATGTATGATAGAGAGGAACTTTTCATTTGACCATCACTATGACTACCAATGCAGTTGCTAATGTTGCATCAGACTTGAAGAGCACTGGCTGGGTCTCCATCTGACACCTCTTATATCAGAGCTGGCTCTAGATTCATCTGGTTGCACGATGTAGCATTAGAGCATGGATAGACGGTACATAAACACATTGCATTTGGAACTTTCTTTCCTTCACTGTTTTTGTGTCTTCCATAGATCAGTTTGGAGTCAGTTTAATTAAAATGTCCATTTCACTGAGAGTTTCTATTACCAGGCACCTGTGATGTTCTATTATATGCCTAACCAGGCTGGGAAATTAACCTTGCAATGCACGCTCCTGCAGCAGAGTGTCTCTCTGTTGTTAACTTTGGATTGTTGAAATAAGGAAGAAGAATTGTTTGTAATGTTGTAGTTAATGGGAGGACATGTGCTGAATAGAAATTGGGATAAGGAAATAGCAGAAAGCGGGGATGGGATATCTGAGACCTGTCTTGTCTGTCTGTGTCTTCAGGTTTCAGACCCGCTCTTCAACCCTCCCCCCGGTCACCACCTCAAGGCCCAGGGGTAAGACCTCGCTTCATTCAACACAAGCTCTCCAACGTGTTCCTTTTACCAAACAACCACAACATTGCCCATACAGAGAAATGGCACCATCCATGGAAGCAGCAATACCCTGTTAGATGCTTTTAAAAACGATGCCATTGCAGCATTGCACCAAAATAGGACCTGTTTTTAACTTAGACGTCAGCTTATGTGATTGACATAGTGTATGTGTTCATTTCCTGCTTAAATACATGCCACTGCAAACAGAATGACTCTTCGTGACCTTATAAACTAATCCATTATAAGTGTATGCCAACAAGAGTTCAAAAAGACAAACTGCAGTCTCTATCCCAGTCTTAATTGTTCATCTCCTGAAAAAAAACATGGTTGGAGGGCAGAACTGGGTCATCTCCGTTGCAGTCAGCAGATATGTGTGAAGTTAAGCGTGCATGTTTGGGTACACTGTTTGTAGGGATCAGGTCTATCAAAATATCCTGGAGCATTACCATTATAGAGAATCTCCATTGTTGTGCGTGTGTGTATGTGTTTCTGGGTGTGGGCTGGGGTGGGCTGGGCTGGGCTGGGCTGGGGCAGGCTGAGCTGGGCTGGGCTGGGGCAGGCTGAGCTGGGCTGAGCTGGGGCAGGCTGAGCTGGGGGGCGTGAGTGATGTCTCTCAGCCTGAGTGGGGCTGTCAGTAAAGGGCCGGGCATTCTGATTGATGCAGCTCTCTCCCAGGCTAAGGCCAGACACACACACACACACACACACACATGCACACATACAGCGCAAGTGGAGGAAAGGGATCACCTCAGTCTCATGTTAGATCTATGAGCCATAATGAGCCATGGTCTTCCATGCTGCCTCATGTGATGAAGCTGGCTGGCCTGAGGGGATGCTGGGAGCCTTGTACCTGCAGCACCACAGTTGTTTGTCACATGGTGTATTGAACGCAGTCAGGTGCTTTTATCCAATGTTGGATAGTTAAAACTCAACGGTGATTTACTTGTCACCTTTACTTTTCAACCACACAATCCCAAATGCACCCTAACGCTCCAACTTTGTTCAGCAATCTCTTCTATTCTTAATGTGCTTAAAGTGTCCAAAGAACAATTGAGACGCTTATTGAAAAAGAGATGCATAATAGTTTGAGATTGATGCCTTTACAAATGTTGTTTGAAGTTTTAAATTAATACATATTTCAGTAAAATGCAGACAAGACTACCAATTAATTTATGTTAATTGTTATTATTCATGCTGTAAAAATAAAGTGCTGACATTGCTTTGATCAAGGACACAAATTTACTTCAGGAAATGCACATTTTATAGTTCGCTCTATTATTTTCAAGTAATCTTTAATCAATGACAGTCTGCACTGTGACCAATCTGTGAACAAACTGTATTCTCTGTTCTGTTTGCAAGCGATGTTGAATCTGACAACTTTGTTTCCCTGCATAATTTATCGATCCCTGACACTTTTGGTTCACACGGAGCGGAATGCTAAGATTCTTGTTATTTATAGCTAACATTTGGAGTGTTTGTTTTGTTTGCATGTTGAACATTGGGTCGTGTTTGTGTTGTATTGACTCTGTCTATTTCTGTATTTTGTTTCTGGCGAGGCGGGCAGGGTGGAGGGGCAGGTTGGAGGGGCAGGGTGAAGGGGCAGGGTGAGGGGGGGTAGTCGTCTGTTGCATGAGATGCTCCTCCAACACCCCTCCCCCACCTCTCTTCTTCTTCTTCTCCTTCTCTCTCATTTTACGCATTCAATTATCACTCTATCTTTACTATTCCTCACACTATACCCTCTTTTTTTCTCAGGCTTCTCTTTCTCTCTCTCCTAAACCCCTTAGTCTTTCTCCATCTTCCCCTCTGTCTCTCACCTTCTGTTTCTCTCACTTATTTGGAGACATATGATGAAGAAGACTCCACAGCAACTTCACACAGACACGCACACACACACGGACACACACACACAGTCTCACAGAGTGTCACCAAGACCTGCCACTGAGAGTGTGAAACACACAAGACACAAGGCCTCTCTCTCTGATAACAACACACACACACACCAGGACAGCAGGCAGAGCAAGGCAATTAGTAACTGGCATTGTGGTTTCCTCGCTAGACTGGCTGCCAACTCTCTCGACTCAGCCTGTTTGCCCTGCCACATAATGGTTGAGACAACGCCAGTCATCTGCTCAGCACCATCATGCTCATTTGACTGTTGTACCAGACATCAAAGGAGAATGCCTTCCTTTTCTATTCCAATCAACGGTATTGTTCTTAAAGAGCAAGGACTGTCACAAGACATTTACAATGCACAGAACATGTGGAATTGTGTGATCCTTATGAGTGGTGCTTTTATCACTCCCTAGTTTAAGAAAGGTCAAGTAGACTTTTCAAAGGCTCATGCACTTCATGCAGCTGCTCCATACAGTCCACACTAGCTTTGGACAAACCTGTCCTTCCCTCTCTTAAATCAAACATAGATATCTATTCTCATCATCCCTGTGATGAGAACCCATACCTTTTGATATTAAATATCAAAATGAATGAACAACATTTTTGTCACATATAGTGCATCTTGTAATATGGAGTCATCTTGGGTAATATGGAGTGTACTTGCATCTGTATAGGGCTGTATATTTTCAAATGCACCATAAGGAGAATAAGGAAATAATTGGAGACAAAGTCATTGTTTTGTAGTGGAATGTACAGTATATCCCTCCTGTTGTTGATAATGGTTATTAATCCGCATTGTTTCTCTGCAGCTCTCATTGTCTCAGCTGGCAGCTACTTCACGCTACCCGACCATGAGCCACTCCAGCGCCGCGTCGCCATGGCAACAACCGCTTTCCTCTGTGCTCTATCCTTCCCCGTTGGCAACGGCCCACCAGCTGTCACATGTCGTAAGATTCCGCCCCCGTACCCTCTCCCACACATTATACACACACACAGACTCACATACAAGGAAACATGCAGCTGCACAGACACACACTTGCATTCTTGCCGTGTGACACAGGCGTATCTGCACATCCGCCCAACTCCAAGGACATGCAAACCACAAATGAAAGGCTCTTTCGCCTTTCTAATATAGAGTGTTCAGAAAAATACAGACAGAGAATACACAGACATGCGCGCACACACACACACAAAGCATTCATAATTGTAGACCAAACTCCACTCTGCATTGAAGGTTTTTCCATCTTCTAAATCAAAAGAAACATATTCTTTGACTTCTTTTCAAATCAATGTTTAAAGGCTGGGCCAATTTTCTCAAGGTATCCAATTCTTTACAACCTCTGGTTTACCCTCTGGAAAAGTATTTAATCAGTCAGTTCAGGGATGTTTCTATAAAGCATTACATGAGAACACTACAAATGCACATACACACTCTTAAGCCGGTTTTTCATCCAATTTATACCTGTGCTAGATACTGTACTGTCTAATGATGTCCTTGGAATATACAGAATTTAAAAATCTATGAGAAAATACAAGCAAAGCAGGGAACAACTATGAAAAGGCAGATTTTTTTTTGCAATGTGTTATATTTTATTTATTGCAAAACCCTCAAGGCGATTGTGCAGCTAAGGGAAGCTGGAATCCATAACTTCACAATAGCGTGTTGTGTTGAATAAGTTGTTGAATCATTTCTTGAAACCACACGAGGGTAACCTCTTCCTCACAGCTTGTGGGTGTTTGTTGCTGAGAGCCAGCAGGAGTAGTCATGCTGCCTTGTCTTTGCTAATTTCACCTCACGCACCCACAAGAATGAGGGCCTCTGAAAGCCACCATGTGAATCCTATGTATAGGCCTAGATGGTAAACTGTGAAAAGTGTGCAATGTTCTCTACTATTGTTTCATAGCCAATATAAGCTTTTTCTTGCCATGCAGAATGTGTTGAAAGCGGTAATACATGTATTTTGGATTTAGATACCAATGAGATAATCATTTTTGAGTACAGAAGATAAACATACTGTCCCTGGGGGTGTAAAGCTATGATATTCAGCTCCCACTTAGTGGAACCAAGTCAACATGTCAAGGACATAGGAGGAATCTTCAAGTGTCCAATAAGTGGTAAAACACCTTTTATCAACGATTCACTCACTGTACGGAAACTCTCTAGGAAAAACTATTAATATTTTACCTATAATATCGCTGTTAACAGTCTGGACAGGTATTTAAAAAAATCTTCCCAAAACAACTGTCCTAGATGCATAACGCTCCACAAACACTCAATGTTTGCCGTGTCATTCTTCCCACAGTAACACTATTCCTGGGACATTGGGGGTCATTTAAAGTGTAGCCATTAGCCTTTGGCAAAGAAACACTGAAGTGCTGCCCGGTGCACAGTGCCTTTCCCCCTCAGGTTATTGCATAGGTTTTCATCATGTAGGAAATAGCATATGTTCTGTGTAGCGTGGTGACTTTGCGGTAGGTCGTTATAGACACGTTTGATGGAGGGTCTCATAATGCGCGGCCATGCGTCTTCGCCAATAGGTTCCCGCCACTGAACCATGTCATACATCAAGACCAGCAGACAGGCGACATGGTAATGACACTGTTACCTTGGCGTGGTTAATTATCACAGTTAATATGTCCCCAGAATTGCATAAATCAGTTGCTCAGAGAGAAGTATTGCACTAAGATGTTTACATTTACATTTTAGTCACTCAGATTCTTTTGTCTAGAGTGACACACAGAAAGTACAGCAGAATATCAAGGATAAGAAGTGCGTAGTTCTATCAGTATTTTGGCGGTTAGAGTCGGGGAACGGTCTGTGTTTACTAGCCACATCGCACTAACCACATCTCAGCTACCAAGCAGTGAACAAAAAAGGAATATAACATAGCAAAAACAAGCGCCGAGTTGAAAGACAAATCTACCTGATACATTTTCAATACTCCTCCAAACATCATGCTGTAGCAGTAATGCAGCTTTTATAACGAGGAGGGGGGTTAGTGGACTAAGGATTGTTTGTCAGTGCACAATTTCTGGACGAGTCTGATAAGCCTTTCTCTATCTGTGCCCTTTTATCTTCCTATCTGCCTGTGTGTCTTTGTGGCAGGCCGTTCCTGCCGTCACCAACATCGGCCACCTGGAGGCCGACCTGACGCGGGGCTCGTCCCCCGGGGGCCATGAGGATTGGGACCCGCTCCAGGAGCTTCCTTTCACCCCTGTCCATGCCCCCGTCGTTGCCATGGGAACACACGTACCCAGGTGAGAGGGGTCCTGGTCATGGCCACTGGTTTCACACATCGGCTCAGCACCACTTTAGGTGTCTCCCGGAATGCCTGGAGGCTATTGGCTGGACCTAGATATGACAAAGTGTCTGGGCATGTGCCAGTGTATTGTATAAACCACAGGAGAGATAACAGACACTGTTATATTGATCTTTTTCCATGTTTTATTTGGGTAAAGGTTAGATCTCATATCAATCTTGGATCACAGGAACTGTGAGTGTTTTTCCATGGTTACGGTGCACAGCCAGGTGTTTGGCAGCTACAGTATGATAATTGCTCCCATTGATCGCTCTTTGCCATTAGACTTGGCCAGTATTTGTAAGCAAAGCCGTGATAACTCATGTGTGATAAAAGGCCATGTGAGTGGTAGCCAACCAACAGTGTCTGCGAACATGCTTTTAACACACTCCTGTTTTATCTGGTGTTGTTATCTCAGTACTAAGGGCCATGGGTCCTCCATTACACCACAAAGCTATATTGTCTTATTACTGTAGCTGCAGAGAGATCGATTGGGCACCTAATTGGTGCTATGTGCAGTGGCTGTTACATGGATGTGGGAGTGGAAGAAAAGAGGAAAGCGTGAGCCAATTTAATAGAATGTGACACGTTTGTTCAAAACTTAGGCCTAATATTGAGCAATTCTATTTTATACAGACTGGCTTGGTGTTTTGTCTAGTATTGTTCTTTAAATCGGCTATGAGCAACAGCTGCCGCTGAGAATATATTCCCGTTTCCCATGTCAAAACAAATTGCACTGTGTGTCTCGCAGTATTATGTAATATGTAATATTATATCAAGTCATAATAATGTTATTCTGTTGCAAAAAGGGTACAGAATTATTCGCTATGATATAGCATTCAGTAAGTGGCAACTCACAAACAAGCCGTGGCCTTATTAACACAGTGTCTGAGGAAAAGAAAAGAATAGCATGGATGCTTCTAACAGTCTCTAAGTCTGAGTCACAAATGTGTTCCTGAACTGGACAGTTTGAAAACACATATCTTTTCTGTTATGTTTTCTTCAAAATGACCTACTTATTAAAGCAGTAGAACAGTGAACTCCTAGAACTTTAATTTAATTCAAATCATGCAGAGTATCTGAATGAACCCCTTTGAAAATAAAAATGGGGGCTTGAATATTAATCCAATCGGAATGAATTAAGATAATACTTTTGGAGGGGGAGACATAAGTGTGAAATTGATATAGCCAAGTAAAATTCATTCATTTGATAATGTCTTTGGTGTTCTTTTCTGAAAAATCCAAACTGCAATTACTTCAGTGAAAGCTTAAAATTTTTTATGACATTTCCCATAATTATACTCTCTAATTTGGCATGTTGATCCGCATTTGACATTGAGTATGATATTATTTTTGTCAACTTTCATAAGACATAAATATACTTTGTTTCTTATTATTATCATTTCGGTATAAGTAATGGTCGTTGCCGTGGTTTTGGGAAACAGGTGGCCACTATAATGAGGAATAAACACAGATTATAATTGAGGTCCAAAAGGCCTGTTTTGGCACCTGTTCCTGCCCCACTCTTGTTTCGCTCCTGCTTACTGAGTGATGTGAACATCCTTGCACCATATTTAGAGAGCAAACTGAAGTATCAAAAGTACATTCCCATTTGACTTGATGGACAGAAGGAAACACATTTAAATCAAGAAAATGAAGATGAAGATTATGGACAATGTCCTGATGTGGTTGGATAGAATACTAATCTTGCTTCAATAATGAAGGTTACGTTTTTATGGATATTGTTCCTGCTTGGTTGGAAATACAAATTGCCTTTTATGAGTACAGTAATTGATTGTAGTAGGTGTGCTGTTTGTTTGAAATACAGGCAGAAGTGTACTAATATTGTTTTGTCTCCTTTAAGCTCCTCCTCAAGAAGTTCACGGAGCTCCATGGCCCACATCTTCTCTGCAGGCTTCCCAGATATTGTGGACCGGAGCGGACAGGTGGCTGAAGTCCTGGACCCGACAGAACCAGTCAACTTTGACCCCCAGAGAGAGGAAGCAGACTCCCTGCAGGGCAATCTGCTGGTGCTCCAGTTTCTGGCATTTTCCAGGTGAACCCGCCGTGTCTGGACGAGTTATGCACCAAGGCACTGTACACAACCGTTATGCAGGGCCTTTCTGTTGAAATTGATTGGAACCAGCAGTTTTTTTATTGCAAACTTTTATTTTTTGTACAATATATTTTTGGCTTTATTGGACAGTGACGAGTTAGAGACAGACAGGGAATGTATGTGAGTGAGAGAGGGGAAGATATGCAGAAATTGCCAGAGCCGGAATCGAACCCGGGCCGCTGCATGTAGGCGGTACGGTACTTTAAATTTGCACTTCAAACTTCCAAATGTTTCTCGAGGGGAATATAAATGTATTCTCTGTAAAGGTGAAGCCACAGACTGACTACTACTGTAAGAGTAGATGGTATCCTTTTTACATTTCCTGAAAACTTGACAGCCATGGACACAATGGGGCCTTGTGTTTTTGACATGTGACCTAGATGACAGTGATACCCTTGCAGTGGACCTAAAGACCTGCCTATCATCCTTAACTTGCATGTCTGCTCGTCCATATGGCTGACAGACACACCACATGCATACACATGCACACACACACGTACACACACAGACACACAATCATATTTTTCCTGTCACAGACATCACACAAGTCCTAGAGCTATACCCCTCTGTCAGACACCGAAACTCCGGGGCTACAAGCCGACAGACAGAGACACAGCCTCTTTGTTCCCCTTTATCTTGTCATCGGGCCTGCCGGCCACCAGATAAAGGCATCAGGAATTTGTCATATTCATCATAGACAGCGACATTGGCAACAAAGTTCCGCTGTGCTGAGCTGATGGCACATGTCGTAGCTCGGCTTGGCAAGCACATAGTTAGAAACCCTAATGATAGTTTTCATGCCGCTTTAATGGTAAATGGACTGGACACTTTACAGATAGTTAATAGATAGAAAATTAGAGTGGATAGAATAGCCTTGTCCACTTCTACTGAAACTGTAGCAGAGAGGTTTGATAGCCTGCTGTGTCAAGTAGCCTATCTTCTATTCCTTATCTGTGGACCATTGTCTGACTTTTCATTACTGGAGCTGAAACAACTTCAATTGCTCCCCCGCCCAAAACACTTTCTTAGCAGCAAATTGAAGACTCAAGGAATACCAGGACCTCAGTCTTGAGAACATTGGAGATGAATTTTTACAGACAAAATGACATCATAAACATGACAAACGGTCCAGCAGGCAGAGTCACTGACACCTGCAGTGAGCAGGCTTTAAGAACGGCGGTGCAATTTCCAACTCTCTGTTGGGCGCTGTAATTATCAATCTCGTCTGTTTACTGAATGAATATTAATGACCGTCCTTTGTAGACGCACGGACGCTCGGCTCTTTACGAAGGGAATATCAGCCCATGTGATTGACTTGGAGGTCAGACGTTGCTCTTATTAAATTCAACTCAAACTACTGGTTCTGAAACCCTGTTCGAGCATGGTGGGGCTCACAATGGCCCTCTAGTTTTTAAACGGTTTTCTCCCCCTCCTTATCTAATGCGTGGTGATTGATTGCTAATCTTCTCGTCATTGGGAAATAGAGAAGCAATCGTTTCTGTCCTAATCTTACTTCTGGTTAATTTATTCTGTGCGTATTTGAAAATGGATGGCTGAGAGTTTTGGGCCACCCACAGTTTGGAGTGTGCGTGTGTTGTGTGTGACTGCGTGTGTGAGTTAGAGCAAGAGAGAAAAGGCGAGGGAGAGAAAGAGAGGGTCTAATGTTCTCAGTGGGTGGTTTTTGAATCAAATGGTAGAGAGAAATATTTGAGGTGACAGATCACAATTGCAAATTAATTGCAAATACCAAAATTAAACCCTAAAATAGACCAGGTTAGTTTGTATCTTGTAAGTATGTATCTTGGAAAATATGACTGGAAATTATTGACCTTTAAAATGAAACCATGTATATAATTCCCGGATTAGTGTATTTGGTTATCCACCATTCAAGGTTTTTCAAGTTGTGGTTGTATTACATTTATTACATTGTATTGACTAGAAGCCTTCTTCTCAAGGTTTTAGGAAGTTTATACAAAGGTTTTAAAATTTGATTTAGTCCATCTAATCACACCTCATTGGTGTTTTTAGTTAAAAGTACTGTAAAGCAGCCAATTGATATGGATGGGGTGTGCGATGACCGTTAGATTTGAGTTTCCAGGAACTGCTGAAGTCGAATGATTAACTGAAGTGATTAACCCCCTTATTTAATGACATTTTGCAAATACCTTTATTGAATCATAAATGTGTGCCTCACATTTCAAATGGATTTTTCAATCAAAGAGATCACATTAGCAGCATTAATGCCACTCCATGCAGACCATGCTATAAAACTGAATGACTTGCCAATACCTGTGTATGCATTATATATACACCATGACACCAGCATAACCTTTGCGTGTTGGAACCGCACAACACATCAATGCTTTTGAGTAGCCTTAATGAAAAGAGCCGTTCTGTAATAGCAGTGCGTTTGTTTTTCCTAATCAGGATGAAGGAGTCTGGCGTGAGCCCAGACTGGCCGTCCTCCATCTACATTACCTTCCAGATCTACCGGTTCCCACCCACCACCACCCACCGGCTCAGCCTGCAGACCCCGGACCAGGCCCAGCACAATCCCAGAGACACGCTCCCCTGTGTCCTGGCTGCAGTCAAACAGGATGGAACTGTCAATACTGGTAGGACAGAACAGAGAGTGACCCACCAGTGACTCATGGTGACTCAAAACTAGAACAGGTTTTAGCTGGTTAGTATCTAAGACAAGCCCTGGGGTCTTAGGAAGGCATGCTGATCATCCACCTTCTCTGACTAGATGACCTGTTGGAAGTGTATGGGACTGTTTCTGTTTAGGTTGCATGTTGTTTACCCCCAGTGAGATATGGCAAACATCTATCTATCGGATCTATATTTGTGTGAGGCTAAAACACTTCTCATTCAATCACGTTCTTCACAGCTGATTGATGTCAAGTCTATTTGTGTAGTTCCTAATGAAATGGAAGAGATATTACAGCTACTGACGGAGCGTGATATTGAATGACCCCCATTCCCACACCCACCCTCTCCCCATTCACAAGATTACACTCCTCTCCCTCCCCTTTTTCTATCGTTCTCTCTGACTCTCCTCCCTCCCTCTCTTTCTCCTATCATGTGGAGGCAACCCACATTTTGCAGATGTGAGAGCAGCACAGCTTGCTCATCAGCTTTCTTGTGTCTTACATATATTCCAACTCACTTACATGTACCTTACCAGACCAGGGTCACCCCACCCCCCCTCTCCTACACTCAGCATCTTTTCACCTTGGATAAGCATTCCTGGGGCCAGATACCTGCTCCACAGATGTTTGTATGTGCTATACTTATGTGGGCGATTATCTATTTTCCATGAGTGCTGTTTGAACCTGGGTTCACCCTCCCGCTGTAGACATACCAGCCTGCCCTCTGTCCTGAGCGAGGAGGCAACACTGCACTGCGTGCACTAGTCTGCTACCCAGGCCTTTAGGTGGAAGCTCCTGTCTATCTGCTGTGAGATCCTCCCCTCACCCCGCTGTGTACATACCAGTCTCTGCACTCAGCTGTGCGAAGAGTCAGCTGTGCTCCGTCTGCAGACGGAGCTCCTGAAGCCGCCCCTCGCCCGCAGCCCAGGCCTGTCAGCTCCCCGCTTGTCAGCGCCGCGCCGGCACACAGGCTCTAGGCATGCTGGGAGAATTAATGGGCCGAGCAGAGAGAGCTAGTGGGGGGTGTGGAAGGATGGAAGGGGGTAGCGGCGGGTTAGAGGCTCCAGATATCAAGCCTGCACTCTCCCTCCCTCTCTGTCTCCCTTTCTCTGTCTCCCTTTCTCTCTCGCTGTTTGTTTTTTTTCCTTTTTTTCTCGCACTTTGGTTCTCTCATTTTTCCTCTCTCTCTACCTTTCTGTCTCTTCTCTCGCTCCCTGCCCCCATTCCTGCTGTAAATATAAAGCGTTGTGTGTGTGTGTGTGTGTGTGTGTGTGTGTGTGTGTGTGTGTCTGTGTGTCTGTGTGACATCAGAAAAGGGGAAGGCCTGACACAGGCCACAGGGGGCTGTCTGGGTACATGCGTCACTGGGGATAATCCGTTTTGGTTTTCTTTACTTTCTTTTTCTTTATATATATATATATATATATATATAACTCTCCATCCTTCAAGTTTGTCACCTGCCCTCATTATTTCACTTCTGCCTTGATGCCCTGGCCCTCCTATTATTGAGTTGTAGGATTAGGAGTGTGTATGATGTGGATAAACCCTGGAGACACTTCCTGGATTAGTCAGTTCCATCAAGGACACATTTCTGTGTCCATCACCAGATAAACACTGGTGCTATTTATTATTCACAAATGTAATCGAAGCTACGTGGTAGGCTCAGTGGTTGTGTGTGTCCATCCTCCAGATCCCCCGGGGCTGCAGCTCCAGTTCCCAGTGGACCAGGCCCTCCTGCAGCCTGGGGAGCGCAGCTGGTTCCTGCGCTACCTGGCCCTGCACACGCTCCAGCTGGACGTGTGGGACGCAGACTCGCTGCTCCTCATCGGCTCCGCAGGCATCGAGCTCAAGGTACTAGGCTGCCGCTGTCAGGGTCCGGAGGGAGGGTTAATATGACTGGCTGTGTTTACCTGCTCTCTGTCTCACAACCCTGTCAGGCAAGTTAGGAAACCCTGATGAAGCTACAAAGAGTATACTCACTCCTCATTCTAAACGGCCATTTTAAATGGTCTATATCTGGGGATTTGTCCGTTTTTGGCATTAGCAGCCGTTTAGCGCCCTTTGTAGTGTAACCATTTCCTTAAGAATGCCTTCTGAAGCATCAACAGAGGGCTTGCTGTAAAAACCCTCCGAGAAAGCCTGTTAAGTTGCAAATTGTTTATATCAGTACCAGCTGTTCTGTTGTTTATCTGGGTCCCTAGAAGCTGTTCATTAAGCAACAGACACCCTGGCCTTCCCCTTCCGCTCTCCCTTGGTGACAGTTGCTGCTTGTTTCCTTGTCCCTTTGTCTTGTTCTGCGCCTGCAAACCCACCCCGGCGTCTCCAATGTTTAGCATATGTTGCGTCAGGGCCGCGCGGCGGTCCAGGCCACCTACGAGCTGGAGGTCATCAACACGGAGTACATCAGCGAGGAGGCCGTGGTGACGGGGGTGGACCTGACGCGGCGGAAGGGCGTGACCCCCATTAACGTCCTGACCGTGGTGAAGGGGAAGTTACACATGCGCATGGGCAACGTGGGTAAGTACAGCGTCCCACAAGGTTGCTACCTGGTGATGAACACTTCAGATGTTATAGAGAGATATATCAGAACTGTTCGCTGGAGCCAAGGACTGTAAACAATGGACAGAGACCGTTATCAATCAATCAAATGAACAGCACCCGTGAGAATAACGAGCGGCCTGCTAAAAGGATGCACCTGCCGTATCGTTTTTCCACTGATCCAAACAGTGTAACTGCGTGTCCAGATATAGAGGTGGTTCACCAGAGCACAGTAGTTCAGCTTGAACCCACACTTGGGTATCACCAGATAGAAACCTAATATCTCCTTGTCTCTGTTTGTTATCCAATTTGGCTTTCTGCATCCCTCGGTGTTGATAGTGTTCTCCATCTAACTATTTATTGTTGGAAGAAATTATTCTCCCTCATATATGTCACATATCATCATTGGGCCTCAAAGCCCAATTGAATCCCCATTGTTCGTTGCAAAGCTTCTGCCTATCTCTTATCACCTAAAGCAGAGTTAGAGCACAGTGAGAAATTGGGAGCATCTGGCATGTAAATTCCAATCAAGACTTAGATATCCATCAGGCCCTGGCTCTGTCTTCCAGAGGACGACAGTTGGAATCAATGAAATGGGGAGGAGAGTGCTGTGAGTTAACTGAACACAAGCAGCCTTCTCGGTTCTGCTCCTCCTTCCTCTTCTCTCACTTCCTCTCCCTAGCTTTCTCATTCGCTTCTCTCCCTCTTTTTCTCCTACAGTACATCTCTCCTTCACACACACACACACATCTTTACATTTTCTCTTTAACCTTCTCTATCTCCTCTCTCCGTCTCTCTCTCATCAAGGCCTAATGAATCGCTGGTTCTATTTGTTCCTTGCTTAGGGATGTGATTAGGCTGTTTGACAAAGGGCTGCTGGAATTTACCCCCACTAAGACAGATGGAGGTGGATATTCTATTAGGGATGGTGGGCCTGTCTCTCCAGCCTCACACGACGGGTGCAGGAGCGATGATGTAAAGCCACATGGTTCAATTACTTGAGGAGTGTTACATTTACGTTTTGGCTGTTTTGTTTTCCAACTTCTGGAAGGTTCTGCTGAATGGGATCCAGTCCAATGGCTTCTACCATGCCTTTAGCTTTCTCTTTTCTAATTTTATGTGTCGCAGTCGTGCGTGCAGTTAATCATGTATTTTCATGGCTCCATTGGGAATTAGCCTTGATTGGAAAACGAGTGAGTGGCAGACATTTTCAGATGAAGAAAATGAAATATCAAATGACACCTTTTAATTATAAGCAGGGATTGACATGTAATAATGAAATGGCAAATATATATGCAGTCAAGTCTGCTCAATCATTACAAAACACCTATTATTCATTATCTGAGAGGCAACTTCAATTGAAAATCACAGTGGAACCAGTGCATGCATGCACACACTAACTCCTCCTCTTACTAACTCACTTTTTCGCTCGCTCACTCACATATTTACTCACTAACACCCTCTTTTACACAGGCACACACATACACTAACACACACACAGAGAATTGTCCAAATTGGAGAGAAGACAGATTAGGGCCATCTCTTCAACACTCTCATCTGCAAGAGCCTGATAAGCCCTGGAGAGACCGTGCAAGATGAGAGAGAGGATTCCGGTCTAAAACCAACTGGCTGGAGCAAATATGGATACAATTTTCTCCTCAAATATTTCTGTCAGGTGAATTAAGTGTGTCATGTGCTTGGCTGGAAGGGCATAGCCCCATATGTCTCACAATAAAGTTATATGCTATCACTTTTAAGGCTGAAGGCCCCACTCATCACCCCTTTCTTCCCAGGTGAGACTGAACGGGTGTATTTTGAAAGGTTGCTTGCCTGGAATGCAGTCTCTAATAGTCGAATAAGGTCTATTTTGAAACCCCCTGTTACTGTTTCTATTTGTTTTGCCAGAGCGGTTTGTCGTGGGCTTAACCTCAAACAGAGCCTGTGGAGTGAAGAGAAAGGCATTGTGATGCAGCTAACAACTAGCTACTCAATAAATCTGATGGAGTTCAACCCCTCGGCTCTCTCTTTACAATTAGTCTTCCCACCATGGACAGCTTAGGGCGGCTGCTTCTACTGTTGTTGACAGGACTCCTCCTGGCCCTGCATGCTGAGTATGGACATACATCATATCACAGGGAGAACCTCTGTGCGTTCTCTCTCACTCTTTCTCTCTCTCACTCTCTTTCTTTCTCTCTCTCTCTCTCTCTCTCTCTCGCTTTCCCTCGCTCTTTCTCTCCTTCTTGACAGATACTTCTTTGATCAGACACTGTGTGCATCAGTGTCAAGCTGAATTATAAAGTTGTGATCCTTTGATGATCCTGATGGTAATCATTGCCATAGCGTGATTCATTTGCATGATTAATGAAGAGAAACCAGAACTGTCATAGTTTGCTCTGCAGTTTTCTACAAGGGTTGTTACTTGTCATCATGTTTCCATAGTACCCAAGAGACACATCAATCACAAGAGAACTTTTCTGCCAAAATAAAGCTTCAATTTAATACAATTCCTAATGATGCAATTTTGAAGGGGATCTGATTACTTTGTGATGGCATTGTTATCGATTTCCTATGTTTATGTTCTCTGTGGAAATATTGTCTCCAGTGGTAATATTCAGGACAGATGTGACATTTATATTGGGTGGAGTTCAGTCATTGGGGATTGGTGATGGATGGTTAAGGAAATGCGAAGGGAAATCTTCACCATTAATCTATGCTGTTTTGCTGTCTGTGGCTGTTTGCATGGCAACCCCATGTCCCATTAGTCATGGGGCTGTGTGTATTATCGGTTGTTGATGACAGAGTTTGGCTCTAAGAAGAGGAAGTGAAGAGGACTTTAAAACCCCTGCTACAACTCTCACAAGCCCAGTGAGATTTCACACCAGGCGTTAACAACCCTTAATTGCGATGCTCACACTTTATGAAGTATACTACAGCCTCAGTCTAGCTCTGTAATTAAAACGTGTCAATTCGGGGTGTTAAAAAAGAAACTTTTCATGAAAAGCACGTACCCAAACTCCAATTGAATTTGGGAGGATCGTGGTAAAGAGAGCAATGTTCTAATTAATTCTGACCTTTTGTTTGAATTATGCCTTCACTTTGCCAGTGGTAATTATATCGTACTTATGCCAGACAGCCCAAACCGTAAATTACCAAACAGTGTATTTTTGCTGCTTATATTGGAAAAGCTCTTTTTGTTTTTGGCAGTAAATCTAAAAGCTGGCTCCGAAGCTCTCCTCCAGTGAGTAGTTGCCACTACCACTCGTCCATTACCTGGGTGGTGTGAGGCATTGCTCAATGGAGACGAGTTTCTCTCTTACTCCTGCACTGTATGGTTGGCTAAATGAATTAATGTTTGCTCGCTGCCACAGGAGGACAAGCTGAAATCGATCATCGTTCACTCTTGAGCACAAGTGCACCCTGCAGTGTTTACTCTCCCATCTCCTGTGACTAGGTTGAGAAATAAAAAAAGTATGTCTGTTGTGACGGGAACACAAGCAACAGGGTAAAGGTAGTAAAGGAGCGAGATGAAAAGAGCCACAGGATAGGCAGGCCCATGTAGGCCCATGCACACCACCTGGCTAATGCATAATACAAGAAGGGATAATACAAGTAATACGTATGACTGAGCCAAAAGGAAGGACTGTGGTTCATGTTCCATAGAGCAGGAAGTGTCCGGTAGGTCTACTATCATCAATGAAGCCAGAAGATGCATTGTTACTTATGAGGATAAGTAACTTGAGGAGGGGTTTCTTATGAGGGTAATCTGAATTCAAATATTGTAGGATTACAGTGTGTTTTTTTGTGTTCCAGAATACATATACAATAAGGAAACATCTCTAAAACCCTTGTGTTGTTTTATTCCAGGTTGTCCAGTGAAGCACACCTCAGGGAGACCCTTAGCCCTCCCTCTGCCTCATTCCCGCATCATCTCATCTCACTCCAGTGGATTCAGAGGAGGCAGTCTGTCCTCTACAAACATCCACGGTCTTAACGGTACAACTGGTGTGTGTGTGTGTGTGTGTGTGTGCGTGCGTGTGTGGGCGCTGCATTTTGAGGCAAAAGATGTGGGACTCCTTGATCATCTCATCCTGATCCATTACACATTCTGCCTGTTCACTCCAGCACTGAGCCACTCAATTTACAGCCTAATTGAGCCTGCCCAAGCATCTCCGGTGGCTGGTCTCAAACAGAGTGTTCAGTTCCACACGCATGCGTGCACACACTCTCATATACACGCACGCATGCACGCATACTGTATTCTAAAACAAAACGTAAAACAGACCAGTACTGAAAATACATGAATCTGTTGATAACATCAGGGCTAAGGCCAAATCCCGGCACGTTAAACCAAATCCGTTCTGCAAATATCTTCTAGCTCCAAGCTGTATATAACTGCTCTTTTAATGCAGAGAAAATCCCTAAGTTGCTTCTACAAATTGTCACAAATCTACACAGCAAGTTTAAGCTTCCTAGTCAAAATGACTGTAGTGTCATGTACATGCCTGTGCAGTCCCTGAAGCACTCCCGTTCCACGACTGTACCTGTAGGGCAATAGAAAGCTCCTAAGCCCTATCTGGCTCTGTGATTGACAGTCCACTGATGCCTCTCTGATAAGATGGGAAGGGAATTCCTTGGGAGAGAGATAGATACTCAGACAGGTGCCAGGAGAAGAAGGTGGAGGTGAGGAAGAGATAGGGCAGGGAGACATAATGGTTGCGTGCCTTGATGAGTGAGCCCCCCCCATGGATAGTTATCACTGAGTGCCAACAGATCCTTCCACTACATTGGAGGGGGCTTCAGAGAGCGGCAGTACACTTCACCTACTCCCCCTCATCCCCCTCCCCAATCTCTCCTGCTTTAATCCCACACTTGCTTTATCTGTCTTTATTGGATCACTCTGTTTATTCCTGGATTATTTGTGCTGGATTAGAGTCAGGTGTTTATCTCACCATCGGTTAAGGAGCATGTCTTCATGCAGTTCCATCCCACGGCGCCGATTACAGGAACATGGATAAGGGACAAACGTGTTCTCTTGACTAGCACGGGTACAGTCAATAACAATGACTCAGGGGCTGTTGTCAGACTAAGACTGGCCTGACAGGGTTTAGATCAGAGAAGAGGTAGGTCACTGTGGGAAACTCAGGAATGCCCAGTGCTAACACACATCTGAGATAACTGAAGGTTTAGTGATAAGGTTTAGTGACCCGTAGGAGTGTAACGTTACCCAAATGCTAGGTCCTAAACATTGTCAATCTGTTCACGAAAGTCTTGTCTACACGACTGTGAAAACGACTAACAATGTATATTTGGGACTTTTGGGACATTTGATCATAAGTCCTATGAGTGCCCCTGTATTCATTTTGAGCGGTGGCAAACTGCCATTTACTTTAGCTAACTTTCTTCTTTTCATTTCTCAAACTCCCTGTACAAAAATACAGACAAATGAGCGGGAAAAAAGCGTTTTCGCTCATTTCATCTGATCAACCATAAATCATCCGTTTCCATAAAGTAGAAACGCCTCTGACTCAGATGTATTCTTCGTCTGACTGCATGCACCGAACCGTAACGTGCGTACCGTGATGATCAATACATGTACCGTTACACTCCCTAGTGTGTTGGAAGGAACTGTAGCTTCCAGTGCTAGCCCAGCAGCCCTTTCACTGCATGAATACAAGCTATGCAGAGCAATCTAAAGTGCATGTTTTTGCTTTTGCAGTTCAGAACACGGCGAGGGCACAGAGGATGGTGGAGGTCGATGGAGACCTGTTGGCACTACTCCAGAGCAGGATCAAGGATGCCACCCTGGTGTCTGGTGGGCATACCTGGGGTGAGATGGATGACGTTCGCCAACGGAAGCTCGAGCGCATGGCTGCCGTCCGCCAGCGAGAGCGACAGGCAGAAGAGGGCAATGATGTCAAGACCAAAGTCATGGTGAGGTCAATGTTGCACACTAGCCGCCTGTGTCTCAATTTCCAGCCGAGGCATTCCAATCACACCTTCCGCCTTAACTTGCAATTCAAATGGCCAACTGAAGCAAATAATCGGTTCAATTCCAGCGCACCGCGCTGTGAAATATGTCTTGGGAGGCCCTTGGCTATGGACAAGCCTCTTTTGTCAGCCACGGGGTTTAAATGATGGTGACAAAATGCCCCTCAGGCCTCAGTGTTCCAGCACCTGTACAGTCTGTGCTAATTGTTCTTGGGGCCCAGGGGCACTTCTTGTTTATTTGCCCCAGGGGTGCGCACGCCACAGAACATGAAGCTCTTCATCTGGGGAAGAACAATTATAACGCCCTATGCATGCCAGCACTCTACATTTCATCCAGTAAGAGGACGTCATTTTGTCAAAACGGGCTACAGTACAAAAAAAAGGAAAGAATTCAATGTATTGAGTTGCCATGTGACGTGTTTATCAAGAATCAACTAGAAAATGTTGGCCAGAGGTATTGTTTAGCGTGCTCTGGTCTGGTGTGGTGTGGTCTGGATCCATGTTGCTGCTCGTTCTTTACAAGTCGTGCTTAGCTGCTAACCTCCCCAGCTGTGGAAAGTGTTTGAATGGATCCAGTGTCTTATCTGCTGCCTTCTCCTCTCAGGGCAGGCGAGAGGAGCGTGCCCAGTTGGCGCGGGACTTGCGTCTGATCGAGGCTTACCGGGAGAGGTGCAAAGTGGAAGGCATTACCAACATGCTGAGCAGAGCCATCACCACCCAGCACACCATGTACGCCACTCTGGGAACCGCCGAGTTCTTTGAGTTTGTGCTCAAGAACCCCTACAACGTGCAGCACACCGTAACCATTGAGAGTGATGATAGAGAGCTCAGGTAAGCGTACAAGACCTTACTAACTTGAGGCACCTGTTTTCTTAGATGGTTTTGATGTGTTCCTCAAGCTTACTCATCCTTATGTGAGTGGATGTGTGTGTGTTCATTTGTGTACGAAAGAACCAGGCTTAGAACCACTGCATCTTCAGCAGCAACTTCTCCCCCCCCCCCCCCCCCCCGCCCACCCAACTTCAATCTCTCAGACCTCATTTATATTTCACACAAGCCTGCTACCCGAAATGAGCAAATGAGGGTTTCTGCGTAGCAATCAATTGCCCTTGAACCAGATGCATAGATTACGCCGAGCAAATACTGATACCCCTCCCCTCACCCCCCACCTTTAGCCTATTATGGCTAAAAAGGCACCACCCAATTCCTGTTTCTCTGTTCACTGGCCACGGCCCTGTAGTCCTCCATTATGGATTCCACTCAGGTCTTTGTGGGATTAGCATACCTCATGTTGATAAACAGTGGCTGGAGCGCCGTGCAGATGAATCATTACAGCATTAGCGCGGCCAACGGCATCTCTGGGTCTAATTGGAGATCAGGAGAACACCACAGCTGTGTGCCGAAAAGCAAGGATTCTTTCTCGGAAGCTTAAGGAGGATGTGTGTGTGTGGTGGGGGGAGGGGGGTGGGGGTTATGCAGAGGGGGAAGCAAGTGGTTAGCAGAGTTTTTACAAGAAGTCGATTTAGCCAACTTCTCCACATTTATGCTGTGCCAAGATCTGAGGAAAATCCCTCATGTTTTGAGGTCTTTGCAACCTGGGAAACCTGCAGGCTGCTCACATGGGTGCAACTTTGCTGTTCATCAATATTTCAGTTTCTATTTGGCAAGGATGTCTCGAGAGGTTAGAGGAGCATTGTAGGTTACCCTTCTCTGCAAACAAACACAGGTGAAAAGGTATGATCCCTGACCTGAATACTAGAGTCATGCTTTTAAGGAAGAGGAGAACAAAAAAATGAGCCCTTTGATGTTGTTTTGGTGCAGTTGGAACCCCCGCGGTCTTTCAGGTTGGAGAGAACATGTCCTCTACCTGTTGCCATCCATTTTACACAGCTCTGCTGTACTGGCTAGGTGGCACCAGGCCCCTGCCATTGCTGCAGGTGACCTTTATGCAATCCTGGAGAAGGGATTTTATTTAGTTATGTTCCTCCTTATTACCTCATGCTAAATCCTAATCCCTTTCTTCCGTCTGTTGCTGCCTCAAATGATCTTCTTCCAATGCCTTTCAACCTCCTCAGACAAACCTAGTATTCTTCCCAGACTCTCTCTCTCCTTCTCCCACTCTCTGCCTCTTTCCTCTATTATTCCCTTAATGTATTTCTGTCCGCACACATTTCTTTTATCCTTCCCTCGACTTAACTGTGGTGTAAAAACACACACACACTAACAGGCACGCTCATGCTCATCACTGTTTACATCAAACAAGTTTTGTCATTGTAATTAGCTACACACACGCTCTTTTGCTCCGACGAGAACTAGGAAGTGGGAAGACAGAATCACAGTGGGGCTCACTGGAAAATGGTTGTCGAGTCAGAACCCTAATTAAGCAAGGTGGAGTTTTTAGAAATTCATAAATTCTTCATCGTCTTTTGAGAGAAATTCGCTCCTCCAGGCCTGGGGCTTGACGCTTTGAAGTGAGAGCAGTCCCTTCCTTTATGTACTTACGCGTGAAATTTCTGCACTCAAAGAGCAGGAGGAAACGGAAAGCAGAACGCGGTACCCCAGTATGTGATATCTTTCCTTTTACACTCTCTGGAAATCCATTTTTGCAGGGGATGGAAGGTTTACAATGACCGATTATGAAACACTCCATCGGTAATTGAAAACAAGGCCTTCTACACTACTGTACTGTATACTGTTCTCTCTGTAAACTGTATACTGTAGGGTTCTCTTCGAAAACGGTGTACTGTAGACAAAATGTGCAAGCCCAGTATGCTCCTGCCTGTCTTGTTCACAGTGCTGGTAGAACTGTGCAATTAGTCTTTGTCTTAGTCAGGGTTGACCTGGTAATGTATTATTTAACTCTATTATTAATTGTTAGTATTACGATTAGGGTAATGGTAACTGGAAAAATGACTGAAGTAACAGTACGTATCTGATCAAACTTCAATTGCACTGTAATTTGTTGTCATTACTGGTATAAAACATGAAATGTCTCTCCTATCCATTCCCCTCCGTTCAGTGTCATCACAGACTCAGCAGAGTGGAGACATTTCAAGGACCTGACCAAAACCTTGACCCCTCTGGAGGAGAACATGTTTCAGCTGAAAGGGGGGAACACCCTAACGCCCCAGGTTTACCTCCGGCCTAAAGAGAGTGTCTATATCCCCCTCAAATACCAGACGTTCTACTCACAGCACTCTGCCGTACCCCAGGTACATGTCACCATGGCAACCCAGAAACACCAGATACTAAGGCAGCAGCAGTCTGAGCCTTAGGGATATTAATGAGGCTCTGACTTCTACTCTACAAGGGCGAGTTATGCAAATATGACAGTAAGGGTTAAACATGGCACAGTAGATTATTCGCACAGGGGATTTGGCAGGTTAATACTGTTCATATTTGAATCCCATGATATAGGCAATATTGATGAAAGTCTTATATCGAGTTCATGAAGGTCTCATCAAAACTTCATGAAACTGTCAAATCTTGTAACCCAGATGATTTGCCTGATAAAGAAATTATACATACATGGATGAATTCATTTATCTAAATATTTGACCCGTCTATGACTGGAACATCAATTCATCCATGTATTGAGCATTGATTCATCTATGTTTTGAAATTCATGCAGCTGTAATCAGCATTGATTCATCGACAGTATGTATTTTGAATTGATTCAAGTTTTTGGCTCCTCACAGGGACCAAGTTTCCTTCCCACAGGCAGACAAGCTCAGGTGGCTAAGAAGCACCAGTCCAACACCATACTGGCCAAGACAGTCAAGGTATGGATGCACAGGACCATGATAGTTGTCTTCTCAAAAAAAAATCAGTTTGCTTGTATGGCAACATTAGATGACAGCCCTTTTCTCTGTGTTATGGTCGTAAATTCCTATTTGAACCATCTGTAGGCTGGAGTTCTGATACGCTATGGATCTGAGATGCATTACAGACAGATAATCCGTTTTTCTTAAACCTCCTACAGTGCCATTGCCAATGATTATTTCTGATCATTCAGTTTTGGGGAATATTGAGTTATGAAAGAGACATTGGTCAGTGGCTCTTGGTTGTGTGCTTCATATTGGTAGTTTACCAGAAACAACCTCCACATACGCAGCAGAAACTATATATACCGTGAAGAGAGTTGCGTTTATTCGACATGTGCACACGATTTCCCATAATGCATTAGTGCAAGTACAAGCTTGCTGCAACACTGACAGAATAAAAAAGTGCAGACCTCTCCATTGCATTGGGTGATGTAATATTTGCTAAGATGCCTGTGGCTGTGTTGCCAGTGTGTCAGTCTTCCAGCATTGCTCCTCAGTGCAGGCTTCCTGTCAGAGGTCAGTCCAGATCAAACCCATGGCCCTCTGAAACTGACAATCCCAACAGCTGTCAATGTGCCAAATCTGGCAACCCTGTCAGTCCCATCATCAAAGTGAGACACAACTCAAGGGCTGGAGGTTGCAGGGGGCTCACAATATGCCATGTCATGGTTCAGGTTTTGGTGTCATCAGTTTGTTGTGGATGTGACAGTGAGTCTGTGGGTATTGGCTCAACATGCTGTCATCATAGGTCGGCAAAAGTTGTTCATTTATTATATTCACTTATACTTTTTCAACATCCTGTTCCCATGTGGCCTTACCTGGCCAGGTGACATTCAGGTCAGAGGACGGCAAGCCTCTGGCCATCTGCCAAGTGAAGGTGGAGCCCACGCCCTCTATGGTGGATCAGTCCATCCGCTTCTACCACCCCGAGGGCTGCTTCCTGAAGAAGTCTCTCCGCCTTTCCCCCTGGGAGGACCCAGCAGGTGTGGATCATTAGCCCCGTTAGCCCCTGCTCCGGTCGCTAGCCCCTCTCCGCTGTGTTGCACAGACAGACACACACACACATGATGCCATCAGGTGTTGTGCTAAATGATGTTTGCTCTTTCTGTTGGCCTTTTAAAATCGTTTTTCCTCTCTTTCTTGCCCTCTTTCTCTCTCTCTCTCTCTCTCTCTCTCTTGCTTTCTACCTCTTGCTCTCTTTCTTACCCTCCTTCTTACCCTCCCTCTCTCCTGTTTGCATATATGTCTCTTCCAACACTAACACTACCTGGCGTTGCTGGTACTATGGGACAGCAGCAGGAGACTCAGATGCTGGAACTACCATCTCAGTGCGCTGCAGTGACCCCAATGTCATCTGTGAAACAAGGCTATTGGTGAGAGAGTGGAATTTGCACCATATTAAAAAGGCTGCTGCTAAAATTAGATGCAAGTTAATTAAGGTATTCATTAGCCTAAGGTGGTCATATTTCTGTAAGTCAAAAAGAGGCAAACAGAAAGAAAAAAACGTACGCATACATAAATGAACAAAATGAAAGCACCTTAGGTGTCAACCGTTTGATCTTTTCACAAAAGATTGAGGAATGAACTTTGTAGGAATGCAGTGTAGCACAATGGAGTGAATAAGAGATTTGCATACATGTTTAAGTCTTTGCAATTTATTCTTTCATTTCTAGGCAAAAGGGGAGCCTCAAGATCTGTATTTAAAAGTTCCAGGATGTCCCAGTCCACAAGTCAAAAAGTTCTTCCTCATAATCTACACGTATGTATTGCACACACACACTCACACGTACACATGCACACTTGGCCCAGCATGGAGATGTGGTAATGCTCGTTCCACAATGTTTAACTGATTACCTTGTTCATGCAGACTTAATCTCATTGACTTAATCAGGATGTGGGATCTGCTGATTGCTACACGTGGCAAAATCCATTTCTTCATCAGACTTTAACTGCCATGCTCTTCTTGGCCTGTAATCTTAAGGGAGGGTTAAAGAGATGACCTCACCACCCTCTCCTTTCCCCTCATTCCACTTTCAAAGAGAACTATAACTAAAGCCAATGACAGGGATTTCTTCCTCCCAGTAAGATCCAGTGTGAATGAGGAGATGAAGATGTCAGAACCGTCTCTTGTGATATCACCATAGCGATAAATCAACTCCTATCAGCGCTCCAATCTTCCCATGGAAATAAATTGTCTATGATAATGTCTCCATAGCGATAAGTGGCTGGCAACGCCCTTCCAGATATGGCTGGTGTATATCCACTTCCTGCAGAGAGTGGATCTGAGCTGCTACTCTGGCCAGCAGACCTGTCAATCACTGGTGCTGAGGGGCACCCAAGCCATCCGGAAGGTCAAATGCTACGTGTCTCATCAGCTGGAGGTCGAGGTATGGGTTTCTGAGAAACAGTCAGTGTCTGACATATATCCGACAATCGTGTGACAAACATGTAAACACAACAATATCCCTGTCAGTTTGAGATCTGTCCTTCCTGTAACATGAATAAGTGTTGGAAGACCTACTCAATGTATTTGAAAATCTAAGTAAATAGAAGTGAATAGTGAAATGAACCAGTTGGAAAACTCTCTCACTTTCTCTTCTCCTCAAACCTCGTTTTTCTCTCACTCCTACCACCCTCCATCTCTGGCTACCTGTGTGTGCCCCCACACTCCTCGTCCACCCACCCCTCCTTAGATGGACCCAGCTGGGGTGTTTGTGCTCCCCCCTGGGGCTGTGCAGGAGGTGCAGCTGCGTGTGCAGCCTCGTAAGCCAGGCAGCAAGTTTGTCTTCCTCAGCGTGGTGGATGTGGAGCACCACACCCTGCTCACAGGCTGGCTTCTATGTCTCAACATTCAAAAGCCCCTTCTTTCCAAGGTAAACCCATCAAAGCTTATTGAGTTTTACCTTGAAAACACACACACACATACTTTAAACACTCCCACTCACACACAAACACATAATCCTTCACAATGGTCTTGAAACCATGATGTTGTTTGTCACTGAACTCCCGTAAAAGACAATGACACTCTTGGAACTGGTAGTCGGTGTGCCCAGAAGGGACTTTCTCAGTTAAAGGGACAGTTAAGTAAAAAGTGTCCTTGCTTCCATCTTTTATGTACTGTATCTACTATAATACAGGCAACTGAAATGCAACATAACAAAGTCTTGAAAATTGAACAAAAATGACTATATTTAGCTTAAACAGAATGTTGTCGCTGTCGCTTTTCTACATAATCATACAGTGGAAGTATTCCATACAGTGGATGTATTCTACAATTTTGTCATTTGTGCACATGCAATGGGACTTGGTTTTATAAAAAACGATTCTTATCAAACTACATTGCAATACCAATCAAAGTCAATCATAGGGAGTCAGGTGGCTGAGCGGTTAGAGAATCGGGCTAGTAATCAGAAGGTCGCTGGTTTGATTCCCAGCCGTGTCAAATGACGTTGTATCCTTGGGCAAGGCCCAAGTTTCACCCTACTTGCCTCGGGGGGAATGTCCCTGTACTTACTGTAAGTCGCTCTGGATAAGAGCGTCTGCTAAATGACTAAATGTAAAGTCGCTCTAAGGATTAATGTTATCTTTCCACAGTGATTTTACATACTAATCTGATAATAAGTATCCTCTGAAGAATCTAAATCAGGATAACCATTATGAATAATATTCCTAGGCTTTGGGAATGTATCCTACTTTTTTTAATATAAGAACACAAAGAACAGAATTATTGACATAAATACTGTATGACATGCTGTGGGCTTCAATTTGTTGCATCCCGACAGTGTCTTTAATGGTTTCATTTGTATCACTTGTGTCCTTGGTTGTGTTTTGACCTGTGTTTAACATGGCTCACAACCACTAGAGTCTTACCTCTGCTCTGTTTGCCAGAGTAGAGAGTAGTTACCGCTAGAGTCTAAAGCCAGGTTAATATTTCATCTAATGTCAGGGTCTGGGTAGGGTGAGCTGGTCTGAGGGCTGTGCCTAAAGGCAATGTCTACCACAAGGGTGTGTGTGTGTGTTTGTGTGCCTGTGTGAATCATCCAGGCGTTTGAGGTGTCGGTCCCTGTTGGGAAGGGCCGGGGCAGCACCAGGAAGCTCACATACACCAACCCCTACACCAGCAGCAGAGTCTTCCGACTGCACTCCGACCACCCAGACCTTCTTCAGTTCAAAGAAGACCACTTTGAGGTGTATATATATGTGTACTCAAAACCAGTAAGATATTTTATGGGGAAAAAGATGTAGTAGACAAGGTTATAGGGTAACTAGTTACCAGTTCTGTATTCAGGTAGCCCACTAAGTCCCATGCTAAGGAACAGCCCCCAGCCTGACCAATGATCTTACACCACCTTCCTCATTTGGCTCTAGGACAAACAGTTGATGTGTGCCTTGTTTAGTTTATATGAAGTAATAGGGGGAAATAATGAAGCCATTAGGAGTGTTGATTTATTTCCATGTTCAGTCATTACCCCTAGTGTCTCTAATAGAAGATTCATTGACTCATAAACAAGTCATAAACATGAGACATAAACTAGTCATCAACATCATTGGCTTTCATTTGCTGTCATTTGCTGAGGTGTAATATAACATCAGTGCAAATGGTGTAGCAGTGATTTAAATGAATAGGGTTGAAATGAACTCCAAACAGTTTGACTCCAAACAGCAGCAAAATGCCAAATAGCAGAGAGAAAATAAGCAGCTGTATCAGCATGACTCCAGGTGCTGTGGTCCCTAAAGAACTTATTAGATCTACAGTAGATGTTAAAAAATGTGAATGGACACACTTGTCCTTCTTGAAGTAACTACCCAGCCATTATAAAAACAATCGTGAGGCCAAAAGCGCAGCGGAGATCAATACAGCCATGCTTTTTGGAAGATTACACAGTAAATCCTAAACATTGACCCATATATATCTTAGAAGGCCAATAAAGAGAAATAGCAGAATAATTTAGCCCTCACTGAAATGGTATTGCCAAAAAATGTCCGCATACAACATTTTGAACAGTACAAGCTGCAAACAAATGCTAAGCATATAGAACTTTGTTAATAGGGGCCCTATATTACAAACTTCATCAAAGTAATACACTGACTTTAGTTAATTTGGGTGAGCGTATGTAGTGGAGAGAGCTTAAGCATGGCAGAAAACAGCACGCTTTTGTGAAAACTGTTCTTGTTTCCTTCACATAATTATTCTGTTATTCAAGTAGACTTTTATTTAATTCGATAATTAGAGTCAACCTCTATTTTGATGGGAGGTTTCAGACAAAGCCGTTGTTGTCATCTCATTCAGCGTTTCCCCATGGATGTTTTGTATTGTTGGGCTGAGAGCATCATACACAACCAGGAATCCAATTTAAAAAAAATAGTACCATGGCAAACTTACCCTAAAGGCTCACTTGAAAATTTGATCATTTGCACAATCATTCCTTTGAAAATGCAATGGCTGAATATTGATGTGGTGAAAGATGTCTGAATTTAGCTTGTGGGCCTGTCTTCAGGTGGGGGGAGGGCAGAGCTATGTCATCGGACTGCGCTTTGCCTCCAGCCAGAGTCCCGGGTGCCAAGAAATCTACGTCTACGTCAACAACCAGGAGGAGAAGACAGAGGAGACCTTTTGTGTGAAAGTCAAGTACTCCTGAGAGTCATCTCCATTCTGAACCGGGCCCCTTAGCAACTACTGTAAAGTTGTAACGTTGACAATATTTGGTTCAAGCAATTACTGAAAGTGTCAAGCATTTAAAGTAGATGGCTCAGTGCCATTAAAGGTACATTGCATAAAAAATAACAATTTGAAGCTAGATAAGGAGTACAAATTAGAAAGTTAGACGTGATCATTTGGATATTATACTGTGTGTGTGGGTGTTTAAAGTAAGTGATTGTCTGCTGTTTGAGACAAATGTTCCTGCAATGCTATTTAAAGCAATAACTTTGCACATGGGTGGAGAAGTCATGCAGCTAACAATATACTGGCAATTTCACCTAAATATGTAGGTCATGTTTCAAAAATCCAAAGTAAAGTCTTCACATGATGCCAAAAGAAAATACCCTGAAGAGTGAGCTTGTTCATTTTAAAGTCTCTCTCCCTCTCTCTCTCTCTCTCTCTCTCTCTCTCTCTCTCTCTCTCTCTCTCTCTCTCTCTCTCTCTCTCTCTCTCTCTCTCTCTCTCTCTCTCTCTCTCTCTCTCTCTCTCTCTCTCTCTCTCTCTCTCTCTCTCTCTCTCTCTCACTCTATCACTCTGTCTCTCTTCCTCTCCACACACACAATCACAAAGCAGCCAAGAGTGACTTGGCTGTAAATATATATTATACATACACAGTCCCAACAATTTATGCCCAGGATCTGAATTCTCTTCTTTATTTCGAAGGTTATTCATTTTTCTTATCCACTCAAGGTGCATGTCACAATATCATGTGACTACTGTATACACAACAGTTTGTTCATTGATCAAGAGGGAGTATACCTCCCCACCACACACTTAAAGACGCACACAAAGGCACACACAGAAGCACACACACCTGTTCCATGTTTCCAAGGTCATAATTAGATGTGCCATAATGAGGTGCTCTTTTCAACAGGGCTTGCATCTCTTCAGATAGACCTCATTAACATCGGCACCCTTTAAACCTCCTCCCCTTTCTCTCTTTTTGCTCACTCCTTTGTCTATTCCCCCCCCCTTCTCTCTCTATTTCTCTTGTCAACATGCTTCACTATAAGAGAGAGAGCGCCCAGGCCTTCCCTTGCACATTCTGTCAACAACCCCCGTCTTATGTAACTCTGTGTTACACAATCCCCCCTCCCTCCCTTTCTTTCTCATTAGAATGCAGGCAGCAGGGAGCGTCGGCTCGTTGTGAGGGAAAGGAGAAAGACTCCTAAACTGGAGGTACGAAGTAGCATTTACGTTCAGTCCTTTTGTGCATTTCTAGTCTCATGGACCTCCAATAATTCAAAAGCCCACTGGCAGCTAGTTTTAAGACACAGTTAAGACTACTTAGTCAGGGCTAAAATGTCCCCATCGCCAACTGACCTCTCCTAGGAAATATCTAAAGACTTTGACAAAAATAACAATCTCAAATACATTTTGTTCCTCTGAGCGGGCAGTGAAACTGATGCCTCATTAGCTGTTTGTCCGGTGCTGCTGCTGCTGCCGACAGCATTTACGCCTAAGTGCAGTGGCATAGTCAGCGCACGCTGTCTGCCCTGCTTGTTACTGGGGATGAAGTGCTTATGTCTAGTGCACTAAAGAGAAGTTACCCTGATATGCTGTTAGCTGGAGGAATGGCTGTTGTTTTCTTAACTATGTAGGTGTGCAAACCTCAAATCACCTCAGAAGCGCCGGCCGTCGGGACATGGATAAGCCGTGAATGTGTGTTTATGTCCATCTTGTGGAGGGGCCATGATGTCAAAGGCAGGGTCCAAGCATGTATCAGCCCTCTCTCGGGTACACGACTCGGCAGGAATTCAGCCTAGCTGTCTGTTGCTGACTGGTGAAGTGGATGAGTGGGAGGGTGTGTGATTGTGCCAGCGTATGTTTGTCTGCTTTTCTGTTTACTTCCAAGTGCGTGTGCGTGGGGAGTCAGGTGGCTGAGCGGTGAGGGAAGCGGGCTAGTAATCAGAAGGTTGCCAGTTCGATTCCCCGGCAGTGCCAAATGACGTTGTGTCCTTGGGCAAGGCACTTCACCCTACTTGCCTCGGGGGGAATGTCCCTGTTGTAAGTCGCTCTGGATAAGAGCGTCTGCAAAATGACTAAATGTAAATGTGTGTGCAAGGGAGAGACAAGAGAGCGTGAACAATACTGTTGTGAATGTACACTCTGCCGCTCACCGCTGGGTCGAGAAGTTGAGTCGAAAGAGAGCAACAAAAAGAGGGTAATCATAGGAGACGTGCTTAACCATCTCCTTTTAAGACTCACAGCTGACAGTGGCAGGACCGTCTGAAATTCAATTACAGCGATGATTACTGCATTACCTGGCTGCTAACAGGACCCAACCTTGGTCATGATCACACACAAAGGAATGGATTCATCTGAAGGGACATCCGTTGTTCCCTTTCGACAAACACATTCCGAGGATACTTCTCAGTAGATGGCAGCCTTACACGAAATTTCCCCCCTCTTTCTGTGAGACTTTTCTCTCTCTCCCTCTGAGTGACATTTGAGGATTAACCTCAGTGTGGACAAGGAACACTTTGACATTCAGTGCCTGTGCAGCAATTTAATTGAATGTATTTGCCTTTCATGTGCTGCATATTCCTTTGTACCAGTGAGTCAGAACATTATATTTTGTGAGTTATTTCTGTTTCTGTATATACTTAGATATTTTCAACTTTGCAAAGCATAATAAAATTGGCATCTCCAATGAACATCTCTTATGAATGTTTATTTTACTGTTTTGCAAGCACTTTCTCACAGGGCAGCAACATGTATGATAACTTTACATGAGTCTGACTAAAGTACATATAGAGAGGAAGGACACTATCCATTGAATGCAAAAGAAGACATAACACGTTTTAGGTATTACAGGATACATGTGTCCATTCATTAAAGATTATATCCTCTGAACTGCAATGTTAATGCCTCCCCTGCATACAATACTTTGTATACAGTTACTTTGTTATAGTATACCAGTTATGATGACTCCCAGAGCTGGTACTGAACTCGGTTCATCATCAGACCGCTGACGTTTCCACTGTTGATTCACCTGACCATGAATCAGCTGTGGAGAGAATATCTGTTCCAGCTGTGTCATCCACAGACAGACCGTAGCCTCTAACAGCCTCAACACTACCAGTGACATTTATAGACATACAGCAGATCACCATGTCAAGTAGCAGCACAGTGAGTGAACTGAAGGTTCATGTGTGGTGTTTACAGTACTAAAACTAAAATCTAAATAGCATCTGTATTCTGGGAAGACAACTGGTTGAATGAGGTCTTGATATTGCAGCATTTACATACACAGCCCCAGGTCATGACTCTAGAGATGCAGACATAGCACTTATTGCTAGTCCTAACAGTTGCAGTACAAATTCAAAACTTCACCACGTACAAAGGGAGTCACTGTGTTGAGTCAAAATCAAAGCCGTTCCAAACCCTTAATCTTCAGTATTTTTGAAGCCATTTGTGTCAACTCATATAACCAAAATGCAATTCAAGGTGCAACAGGGTGCATTAACAGTGTTAGGTAAAAAAAAAACTGTCAAATCAGTCATTCATCTATTATTATGGTATCCTTGTGCTCACCATAGATGATATTTCTAAACATTTTGACAGCTGTGTGTGTAAAAGCCCCATTAGATGGAGAATGTGATTAGGTTGCGAGGACAGGGACAATGAGCACAGGTTATGAACAGTAATGGAAAATGAATATGCACAAAAGCAGTCCTCATTGATTTATTCAGCCTCCAGCGTATTAGACCAGATTAAAAAAGGTGAAGTAAATTAAATTACAAACAGTGCCATAAATTGTGCCGACTGATTGTATTTTGATTGGAAAAGCTTTTGAAAAGGTGGAAGACAAATAGTGAATGCACTGTAACTCGTGTTATCAACTTGAAAGCTTGGAAATGAAATAAAATGAAAAGCTGCAGTTAAGGTGGAATTGGTCAATCTGTTGTAGATATCAACTGCTTAAACAGTTGAAGGGATTTGAATTACTTAAGTGTTTCCCACATTATGAATTTTAAAGGGAAATCATGTCCCATTTCCTGGATTTAATCAAAGGACTTTCAGAACTGGCCATTGGAGATCTGGTTTAATAAACTGGCAGTCTGAATAGAAGGAAAGGGAAATGAAATATGAAGTGCTTATTGGCCGTCACTGTACAGTTTCTTATGTCAGCAGAATGTGTGGGTACTGCATAATTAGGAAAAGCAGCACAATGGAATAAGCGTACGGCAGTTCAAAGTGAGGGTGTTTTAATTTTGCTGCATTCATTTGCCCTCCCCGGTAGCAGACTTTCTTGTCTGACCCCTATTCAGGCTGTACTGGCTACTGACCAGGTCCAGATCAATACAAGCAAAGCTTTCCACATCTACAAAGATAGCCCACTTTCATATGTACTTGTTTTTAAGTCACTCCCAAGGCCACATTTATATTCAGGCTGATGGGAAAGCAGCACTGATCATTGTGCTAGCAGACAAGCACAGACTTGTAACCTTGTGATTATTATCTGTTGGCAAGATTACATTTTGACACTGTATCTTCACCAAAAATTTGAGTTTTATAATAAAAAGCCTGTCTAAACCGCTTGGTTTCATCTTAATGGGGAAATAATTTCCCCTATGGTTTACCTATGACACTGCTAAACATTGATTATAATGTTTATGAGGAATGTGACCTGGACACTTGATACATTATTCACAAATAAGTTTGCTTTGCTACTGTATGGCTCTTTGAGATAACATAACACTCTGATCTCTTGCGGCATACATGTCGAATTCCATCAGTAGAGGGGTCAGAGTTCAGGTAATCTGTTAGTCATGCGAACCAAGACTAGTGGCTCTATTTCCACGGGTAATGGAAAAGCTGCTGCTTTACATCACTTCCCCATTTTCAGCTGTCATTGAAGACTCATTACTGCTGCCACAGACATCAGTGGACCTGTCAATATGTATTTTTAATTATTATATAGAATATGAATTATTGAAAAGCAGATATTGTAGAACAATTTGACAGTAATGGCATAGCTGCTAATGTGCATTTCAAGAAATAGGTTGGCAGTAATTCATAAATGCACTGTATTTCATATGCAATAATGTGGTATAATAAAGGTTCTAATGATAATAATATATTATTATTTTAACTTTTTGTTGTTTTCAGTTAGTTGGCTCTTGTAACTTTCTCATATACAGGAGATGTTGAATACTTTATAATATTTTGTTCTTCTTTTCCTTCCTTATTGTATGAAATCCTTTTGCATGACTCGGTAGGGCTGTCTAAATGGTGCAGTTTGGTGCCCCTAGAAAATCCATAGCCTCAGTTTAATTAGATGGATTGCTCTGCCCCTGGCATGAGGACCAAACATCCCCAAACACAGGCCAGGATCCACAGCCTCTGGATCCCCTACAGAACTAGAGGTCAATAGAGGCCCTTCTCCCCTAAGGCTTCACCGTGATCAGATGTGGGTGGACATCGTGCACACAGTCTGAAAAACAGCATGACCTGAAAAGGGAAGAACATTGATGGGATTTGTATGGGAGTCAGATGGCTGAGTGGTTAGGGAATCGGACTGGTAATCAGAAGGTTGCTAGTTCGATTCCTGGCTATGCCAACCAAATGACGTTGTGTCCTTGGGCTAGGCACTTCACCCTACTTGCCTCGGGGAGAATGTCCCTGTACTTACTGTAAGACGCTCTGGATAAGAGCGTCTGCTAAATGTAAATGTAATGTATGGAGAGTTCATGCATACCACCGTAAAAAAAAAAAGCTAACATACACACTCACTCAACAGTCATGACTAAACATTGCCAATGAGACAAGTTATCCAACAACTATTAACAATGCCCAAACTATTCATTTTTAACATGTTTACAAAGCTCTGAAAGTTGACAGACTGTCTGTACACATGATTCCAGAGTTCAATGTTTGCTTTCAAAAGCCTTCAGGTACCTCTGACGCCTGCAATAGCTATGCACCCCCAGAGAGAAGCTGAGAAAGCTTTTATTCCAGCACTTTCCGTTGCTCTGTTTTGAACCTTTGACAATAATTGTATAATCAGTAATAAAGGCTAAAACGTATTCTGCTACCGCGGGGACAGAGGTAATTTTGACGTCCTCAACTGCATGCTGGTACACAGGGAGAGAGTAATCAAATTTGACTTTTTTTTTCCCTCCTTGGCATGCCTCTGATGCTGTTCTACATGAGAATAATTTGAGAACAATTGGATTAGCTCTACCTCTCACTCTCAAGGCCTTCCCTGAACATTACATTTTACTTTTTTAATGTTTTATATGAATGCCATTTTCTCTCCCCAGCTATTTAGGAGGTAATGCATGCTATAAACTAGAGAGGGTACAATTTCTGTGGAAATTGTAGGGTGTGCTTGCTTTTACATTTTTACAACTGATATTTCTGTATATTTTATATAAAAATGCATAGGGCCTACTTATTATTTATAAAGATTACATAGATTTAAAGGCATCTTTTTTCTGCTCATTTACAACTCAAAATACGAGTTAAGTGTAGAATGAAATATGATGTCTTCTCATTTCCCCTGCAAGAGGCAGCCTCATAGCTGAATCAACGAATACATTTGGCAGACCGGTGTAAAAATTGACCTAATCTCTGTGATTTAAACGTCCTTTTAAGTTTTCCCTTCTCCTGATATTTTCAGGCATTTAGCCTATTGCATTCATTCATTAATAAAGAACCCCCTTTGAAGATTATTCTACGACGTTACCAGCAGTAGAAGATGGAATCGCGATTCAAACATTACCATCTGATAACTGAAAAAATGCCCCCAAAAACGTAAATAAGCTTGACATTTATTTAGTGGAAAATCGCTCATTCATAAAAAGCTCACTGGTAGCGATCATTGTCAGTAACAACGCAAAATGCGATATAGCCCTGTGTGGAGAAGCTGCCCCGGTAAATTCTACTACAGTACAGTACTACTAGTACTGTACTTAACAGCATTCTCACAATAATAATATATATGTGAGAGAACAAAGGTTGTGCCCTTGCCGAAGGCAAAGCACACCCAATAACATGGGGGAGGGGGGGGGGGGGGGGGGGGGGGGGGGGGTAAAGTTTGAGAGAGAGGGCATGTTGCCATAACGATTAGAACAGGCTGTGCTTTGTGTCATTAAAGATACTTGTACAATTAATGCTGCATATGGGAGACACCTGCTTCAGAGGTTTGGTGGTAGCGAGAGGGGAGTCCTGCTCACTACAGGCTGATTGCAGTTTTTAATATGAACTTGTTTGAAAACAACAATTTGTCAGCATCAATAAATGTTTTCTTCAATTGAGATATGTTTTCTGTTTGGGACCACGATATACCTGATGATGACAGGGCCATTCAATTTCACTGAAACTGTTCAATTTCAGTGTGATCTCAAACACAAATAACTTTTTCATCAGCCTTAAACAGAATAGCTCAAGGCCAGCCCCAGCATTCTCTATCTGACACAGTGTTTGCAGTTCAATTGAAATGTTCCAACTTTTTAAATGTGGCATTAATCAAATTTCCTCATGAATAATGCAAGAGATCACTATCATCTCTCAGCGTTCACGAAGACTGGGGAGGAAAGATGCCTTTCACATCAATTCAAATACAAACCAACAGGACACCATATCCACACTAAAGAATATGAAATATTATGCAGCGATATTTATAGTATTTTCTACATGCTCTCGCTCTCTTTCTCTCTCTCTCTCTCTCTCTCTCTCTCTCTCTCTCTCTCTCTCTCTCTCGCAGGCCAGGCGTCTTAAAGGACAGGAGCAGGTGTGTGTGCGGGCCGATGTGTCCGTGTTGCACTCATTACAAAGGGTCATGAGATGCACAATTCCTTTGATAGTAGGCTACAGTCACCCTTTTGCTAAGACCTAGCACAGACGTTTATTTAAGTCTAAATGTGATTTAATTGCCCACAGATACAGTAAGTGTACACAGTATAAGAAGTGTGAAGAAAACCTTCTTTAAAATAGGCTAGGTAAGATATTGTTGAATTGAATTAACTGAAGTCTTCATCTTACTTATTGTACTGAAAGACCAGCTGATGTGCTGATATTTCTCATGTTAAATTATCTTTCTTTGCTCGTCTGAGTTAGAGTGGGAGGAAATCCTATTCAGACTCTGATAAAGCATCAGATTGATAGTTGTCATGCTTTAGGGGGTAAATAATGGAGGATTGCAAGGCTGTGTTGATGCACAACGACCTACATGCAAACCCTGTTTCAGAGTAGAATCCACCAAGTCTACCTAATTAAATATTAGTTCTACCTCATTGTCTTAAATGCTGTCTGTCCGGAGAGCACAGACAGACACTTTCATTGAGCCATAACTCCGCACAGTAATGACCATGATCTTATTTTTTTCAAACTACACCTGGGCTTCCTGCGGTCTCAGCAGGCATGTCCGTCGACGTGCCACCCTCCTATAGGTGCAAGCCTGGGGCCTAAAAGGGGGAATTACTCCCCAGCAGTGCAGTCAAGCCTGGGGTGCAAAATACTTTATTCCTTTCATCATCTGCTAAAACAGAATAACCTGTGCAAGAAGAGTAATGCCTTTAATAACAAGGCTTCCTACCACATCACTGGTCTAGTGTCCTTGGTTGTAGAAACAAAGTACTTGCTGTTTAGATCTAATCTAGCTTTACAGTACACGTAATTGTAGAGTGGAGAGGTGCTGGCAGTGCTGGCTAAATGGACTCATCATAGTCATTGGATAGCTGGAGGTTCCACAAAGTGGACCAGTCTTCCTACAGTTTAACAGTTTCTGTTTTTCTACATCTGGAACTGAAGGTAAGTTAGCCATTTCATATTATGGTAAAATATATATATATATATATATATATATGTTTTTTACAAATTATTTAATTTATTGTATATATACTGTATGGTACATATTACTGAATGCATACTAAGCTAATGAAGCTTTAGTGGTTTCTGTAGCACATGAATCAGATGTGAATAGATGTGATAGAATTGAAGAGGTGTAAAACAGTAGGAAGAGCAGTTTTGGATAACACTATTCTGACACAGAAAGCATTAAGCCTATTGGCTCTTCAACACCTCCTCCAACAGTAGGCTTATCTCTCCAGGCAAACAGAAAGGTAACAAAATGTTCCATACACAGAAGGCTTCCTGTCTTAGGAGCGCTCTGTTTGATAGACTAGCTTATCGGACGGTGCATCCAGACAGTGCTACGTTTCCACTGAGAAGTGATTGGAATCCCACTGTGAGTGAAGTTTATTGCAGGAGCTCGACGTTGACAATGTTATAAACAGCGGCTCTTGGATCGAGAGAAATATATATATATTGATCTCTGCCAAGGCACTTCTTCTATCTCTAATATTCTCTGTGAAATTGCAAGTTTCAAATGGAAGTGCCAATCATTTGTTGTCACTGAAGAGAGGGTATTTGTTTAGTCATGTCACTTCTGTACATAATGAGGAATGTATGTCAAATATCAAAGTTGCAGAGCTGAAGTCTCTTATTAAATGTGCAGTGAAACGAGAAAGCCCAAACAAAAGTGGAAAAATACAGAATAAAACTATGTTATTTGTATGTGTATTTCACCATAGTTACCACGTTGTTTCCCTCTGAAGTTGTGTCTGCAATATACTTTAAAAAACATATTTTATATTATACGATTTAGATTGTTGATAATCGTAGCTGATACAATTATTACTTATTATAGTTTTTGTTTTGTATAGGTTTATATAGGCCAGTAGGAAAAACAATGACAATGAACTTGAACTTGACATTGAGATCCAAAACAATTACTAAAGGCAATAGATTAAGACAGTTATTGACTAAATCATAAAAGTCCCTCAAATCTCCTACAACCTCCAAGGGAACAACATAACAAAGTTTAATATGCAGATTGGGCACAGTCCCAAATCCCCAGGCTCCTCTCCTAATGTCTCTCTTTTCCCTCCGTCTCCATCATGTTCCACCTGTCAGGGTACACGACTGGACGACAACAGGAGACAAGACCCTCTTCCCTCCCCCTTCCTTTTGGTTGGTAGAACACTAAAGAGGATTCTAGAAGCCATCCACCACAGCTGGGAGAGCAGGTGGTGAGAGACCCCAGGGGGATGGGCCAGAGGAGAAGACCCAGCCTGTGGGTAGCCTCAGGTACTGCTGGTGTGTCACCAAATTGACAGACACAGTGTCTTTAGTCCGCCTTGGATAACTCAACATAAGGCCCTCTCTTCATGGCCTGCTGGGCAACGACACCACACACCCCTGGGCCACAGATACTTCCAACACCACTCGTGTCCTCGGTACGTTTGAAAAGTTACAGTGAAACTGAAAGTTGAAATGACAACTTTTTTGTTCTGTTCCCTTCCACAAATATGTATGTTTTTGGCAGTGTATCAAAGACACTCCAGAAGTTTTTTTAGAAGTCAAGCACAAGAAAGTATCCTGTAGTTGTATGTTTTTGCTTTTGAATAGACCAGCTTTTGAATACACCACCATGCGTTTCAGTGTTTGAGTGGCGTTTGAGCAGCAGCCATCAAAGCCATTCTTGTTATTGGAAACATTTCAAACATCTGAGGTGTGGGACCAGGAAAATAAATTACATAGCGCTGAACGGTGAACCAGATTGTGAATTTAACCCACAGTAACATTTATTGGCATAAACTCGATTGAAATGTATTTTGCACTTCAGCAATTTTGAAATGCTGTTTATGTTGAAAACAGATTTTTAAATGGTAACAATTGTTGTTTAGTGATATAAGAACACATTCCCATTAATTTGATGTCAATTCTCTGACCAGCTTCTCATTTTGTATTTAGGAAGAAACAGACATACTGTACTACAGTCTCCACCATCCAAACAAAAACCAAAACTCAAATTTGTACACATTTACTAACTGAACTTCTATGTCCGGCCCATTGTTTAAGCTCATCTCACTTATCTTATCTTCAGAGAAAAAGATTCTTCATTAAAAATGAAAAGTGAAATTTCATGTTCAAGAATAAAAGGTCTACAAAAATGTGTTGAAGTACGACAGCTGTAAAAGTGGCTTTTATTTTCATACTTATATTGTAGACTTTTCTTAAATGACAGCAGAAGTCCATTTGATTGAATCAAAGGTAGAGGAAGTGAGCATCTTTATGCAAGTGTCCTTCAAAGGCCCTACTTTAGGAGGAGTTTCCAGAGCAGGTGAAAAGAGCATAGATTTGAAAAGACTACTTAAGAACACAGAAGCTTTATTTTAATTTTATTTTTTAAGTGGTGTATTTATATACTGTGTCCTTGTTTCAGTTCAAACTTCTTCCTCTCCTATCATCTCATGATGCCATGGCTACAGGACTAAGCAGGACTTTTGCTTCATTACGTTTCGGAAGATTGTTCCAGCATAGTAACACAACCATGTTAATCTTTCCAGAGTAAAAAATTCATGTCACGCTCACATTTTGCTAAGTAATAAAGATAAATGGACTACTTGGACACTTCATGGATTATAGCACAGCAGTGAGTCATAGGATGTCTTGCTGTGCCTACTACATCATACTCAACAAAAAACTATTGAGTTGACGTGGGTCTAAAATAATAACAATCTTCATCGTAAGAAACTATTGTATATTTCAGTGTATTTTCCAGCAACAACAAAGAAGCATTGTGTGGTTTGGATTAGAGACACACGATTAAACCAATCAGAATGCACACTGGTGGGGACCTGTGTGATCATTTTCACTCCTGCTGGTGCTTTCATATTACAGAGGCACCACCATTACTGGCATAATTGCATCTTCAAACCACCCAGAGATGTGCCCTTGATGCAAAATCCATTAGCACTGTGCAATGCCGCACTCCTGGGACAGAGATGGGGGCCTCCAACAAGGCTTGATATCACTCCACAAGAGTGAATAAAACATGTACATTTTCCTCCTCCAAACCCATCCTTCATTGATTGACTCAACAGGAGAGAGAGGGCGAGTCACTTGAGTTCAGATAGCCTTCAAAAACCAAATAGCACAGCTTTTCTACTGTCTGAGAGCTTTGTTAACACATTTGGTTACTTTGCTGGTTGTATTGAACAAGCTACAGAAAACATGTTGTGCAGATGCCATAGACTCTTTACTGAATTCTGCCTTCATGTATCATACAGTCCTGTGTATTGTTTGTTATGTATAATATTACCTTTTTATGTATGTATTCATGTATGGTCACTTTGCCACCAAAATGAGGAGTTGCCAAACGTTTTCTCGGTTGAGAAAAACTAAATATTTTCCCTTGGTTATCAGTTTCATCCCATTCTATACTAAATAGATAGTGTAACGCTTACTTTAACCTAGGGCAAACGTTCTTACATAGTCATGGGGGTATTTAAAAGCCACCTCTGCTGTTCTTTGTATTGTTGAAAAGGCTTTCATCAAATTATACTTTCTCAACTATTTTAAAAGGAAGCTAGGAAACTCCTACTGTAGAACAGTGGATTTGTATGCTACAGAATGCATACTGGACCACTGCTATGTAGGTTCTCTACAACCCCCAGTCAGTTCCCTGGGCTCAATTCTCTAGTCTTGGCTGCACATTGCTCACTTTCCTGAGGGCACATCACCAGGGCTTCAGAAACTCAAGTGTCTCTTTCCACAATTACAGGACTAGAAGGCACTGAACCAACCGACAACTCATCCGTGCTTTCTGACTGATTAGAGCCATTACATTTTGATTGGGTTGATTGATTTGTTAATGATTTCTGTTATGGGAAGATTTGCACTGGGACTTGTGGAGAATTCACATTTGTACCGAGACAACAAAATAGCCTACATCTCCAGTAACACAGCTGGTGCTCTGTAAGTCATTCAATATGCACTTTGACTAAGGATTCATTTCATGCTGTAGAATTCTGGTAAGAGAGGCTGTGCAGTGTAGCTACAAAGGCAAACATCAGGTCACGTTTAGTGTTAACTCCAGATGGAGTCTCAAGAATCACAGACCAGATAGATCATAAGGCTTGCATCTCGATACACGTATCAAGTAAAAAGTTAAATCACCCAAATAGAATCAAATACAGAACTTAATTAAAGTAATGTTTTTTTAAATGATTGATTTATTTGTAGTCATCTATAAGACTCATTAAGACATGAAACCTTTTTAGGTGTATCCACAGTTGCTCAAATCTAACAGTGAATGATTTGAAAATACCACAAATTAAATATACAAAAGTAAGATTGACAAGATCCTTTTGTTGTTGTTAATTAATTAAAATCACCTGTGTGGGCACCGGTTGGCCACCCATTCTTGATTGACCTCTGCCACGAGTCAAGTGTCTCCAGCACTTTAGTACTTTCATTCTCACCATTGGACTGGAGAATTCAATTAGTCAAGCCTCTCTTCTATGCAGAACACCGTCTGCATGAGCTAGACTCCCAGGGAGTTAGCTATTTACAACACTACTCATCTTATTTACAACCAAGGATACTAGCAATCAATTCAGAATGTCAAGGAGGTACATGCATCAGTATACTAAAACACATTTACAGATTCCGGCTCCCAATGTCCCCATGCACTCTCACTTGGCAAATTGAATGAAATATATAATAATTCAGTTTCTGGCATCATATTTTCCCTCTTGTTTAATCAGGAATTGTTTTAAGAGAGCAGCACAAGCTAAAAAATGAGTTTTGAATTTGCCAGTCATTTAGCAATTCATTGTTTCAGGTGATTGATTATTCACTCACCCTCCAAAAATGCATTAGAAAGATGCCTGAGTATTCCAGGAATTGGATGCGTGAAATTCTGCTGGAGACTAATTAGAACACAGCATAATAATTACAGAATGGAGAAACAATGGGCTTCGATGATCATATTCATTTTTTTCCAGTATTTGCTAATGTTAACATGAATGCCTTAGCCAAATTGTAATGGGAGAGTGCCCCCTGCCCTGTGCTATTTACCGAGCTCACATCCTGAGCCGGTGTCTCCGTCTGTCTGGGAGAGTACCTCCTCAGGAACAGATGTTCCCTGCCTTCCCTGGGGTCTCACAAATGTGTCTGTCAACCAAGTGACACACAAACCCACCAAGCTTGGAAAGACTCGCTTTGCCCAAATGGGTAAATAAATTAAATAAGGAAGTGTATTTAACACTTAATCCGCCTCTCATGAGCATAGATACCTCGCTTTTAATGCATTTAACGAGGTATTGTTACAGTGAGAGAGCAAGAGAGGAGGGAGACACTACCATTGAAAAATAGTGTGTAAACATGACTGGAAAAACCAAGGATTATGACGAAATGCACTTCCCGCATGACAGCATAAATCTATGGGGAGGCATTCTCCACTAATGGAAAGCTGAGGCACCTACCCAGGCCTTATCAATCATGGCGATAGAGCTGCCACCATGTTGACTATGCGCCAAACAAACAATATATGCAGTGGGGTCTAAAATGCCATTCACAATGTGGTTCAAATTCCTCATCATTATTTTGCTGGAATCCCTTGGGAATATGTGTTAAATTATTGAGAATGCATGTACAGTATGAACTAGGAAATATTACACAAAACCGTATAACTGGTAAAGGAAAGTTCCTGCAAACCTTGAATCCAACAAGAATGTTGGCATTCACTGAGGCATTTCATTTTATGACTGATGAATGCAATTTTTCAATTATGCACAATATATGAAGGATGGTAGAAGTGTTTGCTGCCTACCTGCTTGAAAATACAAGTTAATGGCCTTGACATAATTACATCTTGATTGCCCCCCTCCACCCACAAACAGCTCCACTCATCCAGACCATAAAATCTTCTGCAGTTAATAGTCATCAAAACTGCTGTATTTTTCTGCAGGCCTGCAGTCAACCATGCAGTGGTGTTTGAGGCCACCCTTGAAAAGCCAACCTTCTGCACTAGGACTGCCCTCCCCTTGATCACACATTAGTGGTCCCAGGGAGGGATGCTTTGGGAATGTGATGCCAGACGTGCTGTGGAATTCTGTTCTTTCTGCCTGACCTGTTTTAGTTCAGAGTCATCTGCACCACAAAGCATATCGAATGTTGCTTAATTTAGCAATCTCAGTGCCCCATAAGCCCTTCCTCTGAGCTTGTCGGTGATGGGCTCACTGGTTTTCAGATGGGTATAATGTATTCATAACTTCTTACCCTGCCCAATGGCCCCCCTTATTATAAGTCACAACAAGAGATAATGCATTTTAACAAGGCCAGCTGAAGAGCACTGCCCTTGATGGTTTCCAAAGATTAGGTTTTGCTACTCTGACAACATTGGCAGAGAATGTGTTAGTGTACTGTATTTATGTTACCTGACAACAGGCTTGAGATAGTTGGCTCAGCAGTGAACAACAACTGTGTGGCTCCAAAGTCTTGATGGGAACACAGTGTTGTGTACCTTACAGAGGGAAAGATAAATTGTCATGTTGGTGTCCTAAACTGTGAAAAGCACTACAAAAAACATCACAAGATAAATTCTATATTAAAAAAAAGAAAAGGCATAATAATGGAACTCTGCCGGCCCCAGCTGCAGCCAATCAGAGTTTTCATAGATATTGTCTGGCTTTGTCATTGAGTCATGAGGTTAATGATTTTTTGTTTTGTCTAATCAGATTTATTATTTGAGCACAGACTGATTTGTCTATATTATATGCACGTTTGGGCACTAAGAAGCTAGGCTTTAATTAGCCAGGCGCTAATTTTAGTGATCTTCAGTCCCCTCTTGAGGCGATGTACAGAGGAGGAAAAATAAATCAAAAATAAAAGTTTTGGGAATGTTGGAGATAGTCAAAGACATGTATGACCTCTTAAATGAACCTCGCCAGTTTCAGAGGTTTTGGCTTTTGTCATTTTTTGAAAGGATTCAAGAGTGCAATTGCTGGGATTGATTGTCTAGGACTAGGCCGTACTGAAGACATACTTTTTTTGTCTGAATCTGATATTTTTGTCTGGGTTTAGTTGTGCTGCAAGAAAGTGTAGTTACAGTTTTGTGGAGGAAAGGCTGGTTTGCAGAAATTATGAATATCTATGCTTCTCTACGGCAATGATTTCAAGGATTCAGTTGTAAGAGTTATGGTATTGACTGTTTCATAGTGGATGGTGCTGTTTACTGTAGATATAACTGGAGGCAAGATTGCAACTTCAATCATTTCTTCCTGTATGACTCAAAACTCTGTAGTCGTGAAGATGTGAAAGGTTTGACAACACACGTATATGGACTCTCATCCACCTTACCATGTCATCTCAGTTATGCTGTGCAGACCTTGGGACCTGAGAACCCTTTAGGCCATCTTCTCATTCTTGTTAAGATCGGCCCGAAACTTTCAAATCTTCTTTCAAGTGTTTACGTTTTAGTCTTCTTCTCAAATGCATTTTGTGGAACAGATTTTTCACTCTACAATAACTACAACGTTTTTCTCAGATTGTCCAAGTTTTATGAGAGCTTAGTTTCATTCAGCTCTTCACATTTTCATATCAAATCCACATTCTTAAACTTCTAGAATAACACGCTTGAACCTAAAATACGGTTACGTATGTTGTTTAAGAGGAGGCCTTCCTTGAACTTCCCACAAATGTAAGAAATCATAAATTGTTCATTTCAGATTATCTCATCTTTTTCAAAGTCATATTTAAAGTTGGATGAACAGCTTGGTTCAAACACAAACATTTTTTATATTTGTAACAAATTAGTTGATCCTTAGTTTGATTCCCTGCCCGGGCTATGTATTGATTCCTGCTGGGTGAGGCCATCTATCTTTCCCTGATAGGCTTGTTGTGCTCTCTCACTTCAGGGCCTGCTGGTTGTATAAGTAGTTGATAGATATTGCATGAGGTGTAACTAATTGATTTTTGGATCTGTCATGGAACGTAATATATGGCTTAGAGCACAACCAATAGTTATCTGTAATTAGTAAGTAGCTTATTTTAACAGACGAATTTGGTGTTTATGCAGGGTGTCTCTGGAGATAGGTAGATATTAAAGTGTGTAAGTGTGGGGGAGTTGAAAGGTTTTTAAAGGATGGTATTTCTTGTGGGAGATCCCCTTTTTAATTTAATGGATAGTTGGTTTTTAACCTTAACTCTTTAAATTTGTCTTTAGCTTTACCATTTGAATGTGTGGGGGTATTAATGAAGAGGAGAACAAAAATATATGTTGTCTTTGACTCTTTTTTCCTGCTCTATTTATGCCTGCTCTATCTATGCCTCCATGCTTTATCCCTCCAGATGAGAGATATCTTTTCTGACCAAGGATCATGTCAGATGGACATAAGATGGTCTAATTCATTGAGAAACCCTCTTGTGTTTTAACCCATCTTGGAGGGCTCTGTCCCTTTAAATGGTTCAGGTAGCATGATGGTGTTCTGACGTGTGTTCTGTCAGTTTGACTGCAGCTCACCTTGTGTGCAGCCGCCCCACTGGGGATAAACCAAACAGTGGTCTACAAAAGCACACCGTAGCGTGCTGTCATGACTCCAGTCTTGTCCTGCTAGCCTCCCCAGCACATCAGAAAGTCTGACTTCCTACTTTGATGTGCTAGCGTATCCCTCCCACTCCTTTGCCTGGCCTTCCCATCTGCCTCTCTGACATGGCTGGAGTCTGGGTAATGGATGTTGCACAAGCTTCCCAGAGATGATCATGTCACTCAACTAAAGCCCACTGTTCCAAATAGAAGACAACACAGATGTTTGACACAGTGCTGTTTGCTAACTGCATGCTAATTTAGTTGAAATTGTATTGAATTATACTTTGATGAGCCTGGTACTCTAATCTACTGAGATCTGTTTAATGAAGTTTGTCCTCAAGATAGTCTGTTATCTGTCAGTAGCCAAAATGCTCAGATAGTTGGCATATCTTTGAGTTCTCAAGGGCTCTGAGTTGATTTCTCTAAAGTTAAGATAATATTTCCATAACATAGTTGGTTGAAAACTATGAAGTATATGATCTGTTTGGCTTCACTACATTTCATGTCAGCACCAGACGGCTGGGTTAATCCTGATTTAGGTCTATACCTGAGTCAATTGGTCTCTCAGTAGCCTCACCTTGGGTTATCACACTACAGGCTATTTCTTCACTGATCACTGAACAACAGAGGATATAATCTTCTCGATATGGACTAACATCCCCCCTCTGTCCTGTTTCAGGCACTACAAGGTCAAGGGGCTGTTCCAGGAGAGGTCACTCCCAAACCAGATGGAAGATGGGTATTGACGCATTTACTGAGTGACGTAGGAGGTTTCCCATCATGAGCCACCACTAAAAGATAACAAGCATTAGCTTGGCATTTGGGGCATTAAGGAGCAATAGGATGTGGATTGGAAAGCTCAAGGAAATAGGCCAATGTATCTACATCAGTTATTAGCCTGGCTTCCCACCTAATTAAGTAGGGGATGCAGTAATCAATCAGACTCTAAATTGGATTTGCTACTGCACGCTGCCTACTACACCAAGCTTGGGTTTGACTTTGGGTTTGACATTCAATCTCAACTTATTTTGAATACTAACAACACTGATTCAGATGATAGTGTTGTGGTTTCCAACAAGGAAAGGTAATGACACTTCTACTCTGATTGAAGTACCTAGGCCTACTGTGTACACAAACTGTAGACATGCACCAGCACACACACACAGGTGGATATTGACACTCCAGTGTCAGTCTTCATTTGCCATGCTTAACCCAATTTGTGTTCAGGTTTCAGGTGTCACTCAATAACTATCTCTTTATGCGCTTTACTTAATGCATGTGTGGCAGGTGTCACTTAAATCTCCTCTTGAGCCTATAGATTTCTCCTTTTTACATTTGAGACGTTTGTGGAGGTCAAGCAATATCTCAATCCTTAAAAAAAATACACAGAATGTTCCCTAGCAATATCATGCATCACTTATAATAAACTTCCCTTTCGATGTGCTAGGGCAGCGATTCCTGTAATACAGGTATTACCTTGGGTAATACAGGTGGGCCACCAAACCAATGAAAAGTATGAAAAATGAATAAATATCTAAATATTTATATGTACTGTTTGTAAATGATTATTTAAGTTCTTACTAATTTAAAAATATTTTTTTTCCTTTCATTCATCTTGACCTATATGCCAATAGTTATGCTTGGCACGTTGACGAAAGACCAACTGACATTTCCGCCTTAACTTCAATCCACTATGCACGCATCATATTTTCATTTGCATAAGCCATGTCAACAACTTCCAGTAGCAAGCAGTTCCGTTAGTTATCGAACACAAAATGTGGTTTTGTACAGTTTGGGTTGCATTTCCAAAATTACAATCAACGATGTACATAGGAGTCTATGTTGCTGCCCTTCGAGCAAGAGAGAAAAGGGTTTCAAATTGTACGTAGTGAGCTACATTGACAATTACAAAGGTAAGGTTTATCTAACTCACACAGTAAAAGTAGCTAGGTAGGCTAGCTTTAGCTATCTAGGATTTGAGCAGTACTGTAGCTAGGCTAGCTGTACAACCGGCATGTGAACTTAATTAATCAAGTACGGCCTCTAGAACAATGTTTGTCCAATTTTTTTAACTACCACCCTGTCTGAGAGTTTTGTCTGTCTCATCCTGGCTTTTAGCAAAGGTTCATCTTACAAGGAACATCATTTAAAAACTGAAAATATTTTAAAACATAATGAAGATACTCTAAGAATACTGAACATGCTTTATAGGTATCTTTGTGGGTGTCAGTGAACTAGTCTGTCAGCCATAGTTTACAACAGAGACAGTAAAGCTACACTTTAACATTAATTTTGATGACAGAAAGGACGATACAGGCCAAGAACGCCCATCTTGCTGTGTGGACTGTAAGGTAAGCCTCACCTCTTGCTCTGTGGACTGTGAGGTAAGCCTCATCTCTCACTCTATGGACTGTGAGGTAAGCCTCATCTCTCACTCTATGGACTGTGAGGTAAGCCTCACCTCTCGCTCTGTGGACTGTGAGGTAAGCCTCACATCTCGCTCTGTGGACTGTGAAGTAAGCCTCACCTCTCACTCTGTGGACTGTGAGGTAAGCCTTACCTCTCGCTCTGTGGACTGTGAGGTAAGCCTTACCTCTCACACTGTGGACTGTAAGGTAAGCCTCACCTCTCAGAGGTGGATGGGAGATATCTTCAGGTACTAGCCCAGTGTTATATTTTTTACTCTTTTCTTTTGTGGGAGGCAAGTTTTGTTACACACACTCAATAACAGAGACACACCACACAGGCAAAGCAGGAGGAATTAACCAATTAGAGTATATGTTTGGACGTTTTCTTGAGGATGTTGTGCATACAGTCAGGAGGAGTCAGGTGGCTGAGCGGTTAGGAAGCGGGCTAGTAATCTGAAGGTTGCCAGTTCGATTCCCGTCCATGCCAAATGACGTTGTGTCCTTGGGCAAGGCACTTCACCCTACTTGCCTCGGGGGGAATGTCCCTGTACTTACTATAAGTCGCTCTGGATAAGAGCGTCTGATAAATGACTAAAATGTAAATGTAAATACAGGGTTCTGGGAAGAGATCCTCATAGAACTTGTTGCATACAGCTAATGTTTCAGGCCAAGTAACTGGGCCTTAATAAACAAGAAAACACATTGGTGACACAGTGTTGTATTAGGCAGTCGCTAGCCTCAATCTGCATACACAACAAGGTTAATTAGGAAATCCACTTTATTGATGTTTCAAAGGACAAAATAAAACTTTTATCAAACCTCCAAGCCAGCGGGAAACCATTGTGGGTAAACAAGAACATTATGTCCTGGTTTGAGATGCGTGTGGAAATGATTCTTGGTTCCCTATGCTAAAAGAAATACAAATAAACTAATATAACAAAATAATCAAGTTTATTTCTCATTATGTTGGATTTCCAATAGGAAATCCAATAGGAATAGAGTACTGAAAGATATTTTTTAAGTAACCATCCAATGCTTATGAACTGTATTAAAAAAGACAAAGTGACTGTTTGTGTCGGTTGCAAGTTGTACTCTTGGGTCAGAAGGTTTGAATCAGAATCCATTATATTTGAACAAAACAGGGTTATTGTCTTTTTCTGTTTTTAGTACGCTACAGCCAATTAGTAAAATTCCCTATTGTCAATCCTTTTGTCACCTATATTGACAAAATTGTGGTTATGCTTGCAGTGTAGTACATTTGTGTGGCTAGTTAGGCTTAACCAAATAAAAAGGAGTAGCAAAACAAAATGGGTTGCCATTTGCTAAGATCAAATTGTGTATATTTCTGTTTTGCTTAACCTAACTAACCTACTGAATGTACACTGTATTCAACCAAATGTATTCACTTTTGTGTTGAAAACCCAGATGCCATTCTAACATGTTATCACAATAGTACACAATAGGTAGATTGATGAAAGTATATACCCCCTAATGACATTCAAATGGTTGGATTGATTTTCTGGTTTCCCTCACTGTAAAATATGATTATAGCGTTAGAGGAATTAATCTAGCATAGTTGTGGCTAATTAAAAGCTAATTACATTATTGATTATGCCCACATAATCCTGTGTTTTAACGCCATGCATTAATCTGGATAATTATAATGGAATCTGATTTTCAACCCGCTAGTATCTCAGAATATCCCCTTTGTGGTCGAGCACAGAAAGTACTGGTGAACATCTGGAACTTTTTGACAATGATTTGGTTTCTAATGAGTTTGATCCATCTGGGAGAAATTCATCATTTTGTCCCATGAGGACTCTTGGCTCAGTCTAAACCACCAGAAATGGTCTCTAAAAAAAGCTTCTCGGAGCTGACATCAATCTGTCATATTTTTCCCCCAGAATCAATATCTGTCATGGAGGGGTCATATTTCACCACCAGTGGAGGGTGCTTGGACAGGTCAGAAGTCATTGGGTCAGGTACATCATACACTGATGAGGTATCTGGAGTTAAGTGCGGGGGTAAATAATTAACAGTACACCGTGGGTACAGTTCAATAGAGACTTGTTCCCTCAATAATTTATCTTGTTAGGCCTTTTATCAAGATTTCTATAAAATATTTATTTTACCCAGTGACTTCTCCCTACCTTCCTGCTTTTTGATCATGATGAAGGGCAGTTACACTAACTGACAGCCATTATTATAATCCAACAGGACCAATGTGTGCTGACAAGCCTATCATGTCCGCTAATAGCACATAACACCTGCAACAAAACGCAGACTATGCCAGGATCAAATGTACTTTGATCCGTGCCTGTTTAAATGTTCCTCATCCCATTGAACACGTCTTAGCAAGAGATTGATTCGACGACAGGCATTAATTATGTTCCGAGACATAAAACCAAATTAAGACTGATATATGGAAGGGTAAATGAACTTGTCAAATGTTAGCACAGCGCGGGAGCTGTTGCTTTCTGTTGAGCGTGCAGCATAAGGTGTTGTGGTGAGGCCAATGCTCTACTGAGGATTGAGTCACACTGTGTCTGTCACAGAGAAAACATTTCCTTTACTTTCCAGTCGAGCATTATGGCTGGACTCTCCAGGGGACTGGCCTAAATGGAACCACTTGTGGTGATGTAGGAGTTGACCAATGTGGCACTTACCTTATTTTTGTAATGGAACACAACTTTAGTCTCTAGGAGACATTGTACTTTTTGTTTTGTTTCCCAGTGCTCAGTGAAGAAGAAAACTTGAGAGGAGACAGTCAGTATGTGCTAGTCAGTGTATATTCGTCCGCATTCTGGTGGCACTGGACTCCCCACTGGTTGATGACTGATCGTGCACATGGGGTATGGCTGGCTACTGACATTTACTGCAATGCAGACACACATGGACACAAAATGGTGGTTGTCAGGCTATGGTTAAGATAATTTGTAAGATAAAGTGGTGAGCATTATCTCTGTATGATTTCCTGTATGTTAATGTTCCATCATCAGCACACATATGAAGTGGACAAGAGGATATAAAACAGAGTATTTACTCGCATTTTAAGTTATAAAGCTTAACTTTATAAAGTCAAGTCCACTGACTTTGTTTGATCTCTTTGATGCCATACTGAATCTAGGGTTTGGAGGTTTTCAGAGTTGTACTATAGCCTAGTTATCATGACCTCTCTCACCTTCTCATTCTTCTCTTATATCCAATAACCCTCTTGATTCCTGAGCCTTGTTTCCTTGTGGTGGCTCCAAGCCTAAACTGCTTGGTTGAGGTTGGGTTGGGGGAGACAGGGGGGAGGGAAGGGGGGGAATTGATTGTAATAGGTATGGCAAATGACCTCAGAACATATTTTTAGACAGGGGCCATATGACAGGGGAGGAATCAGGACAATTGCCTTGAAGCAGAATGAAGCAGTTTGGTCTGAGCTGGAGCGGTTATGACAATGCTGTCAGGAGACAACCCTCTCCCCGCCCCCTGGCTCACACACACCTCTGAGGCTGGCTGTTAATTATTGTCCCGACATTCCCTCCCAGAACCCGGCTTCAAAATTATTTGTGAATTGTTTGCTGATGGAACAATCCACATCCTCTTTATCAAAAACACAGCACACCATCAATTAAAAGTTAAATAATGAATGGTGTGGATTATCATCCTGTTTTATAATATTCACAAACACAACTTCTAGCTCTCACATTTCCTACTGTAGATTAAAACAGGGGCCCTGTGATATATAAAGAAGATAGCGAGCCTATCCATGATAATCTTCTCAATCTAGGCCGACGTCATTATCCTGAACGTGTCATTGTCCAAATAATGAATTAACTAAATGATTCTTGGTTTCAAGGATCAGGATTGTAATAAGTGTAATACTTGACAATCATTGCCTCAAAAGCACCTTTCTAATCCTTCAGAATTGCTCGGTGTATTAGGCATTGTACCTCACACATATCAAGTGTGTACCTACTGTGTGACATGTTTTGTATTAGTACTGTACCATGTTGGTGTAGTAATACATTGAAACATGTTCACTGTGACCATGCACAGTTTCTGTAATATACTTTTTAAAAGCTTCAGAGAGTGGTACAAACGACAAGTGGTTAAGGGTACAACCATACATTTTGAGGATGAGCACAATGAAAGTCAGAAAGCATGAGAACACCATTTTAGCAACCGAATCCAGAATTGTACCCGAAGTATGTTCTTTACTGTTTTGTAGGGCACCATTCTTTTCCACCGGAGTAGCATGAGAAGGGATTTCATTTTCCCTGACATGTGACAAGGCATTCACACATTATGGGGCCTAATTCCTCTACAAGACCAAAATAGGACTTCTTGGCCTGGGGGACCCAACCTCCCCCTGGTCCCACCCTCTCCCTTTAACACATTATTCGGATTAGTGACACCAGACATCCAAAACATGACAGATATGGCTAGACAGGATTTAATTGCAGTTTACTGACGTCAAATCAGTCTTGGTGCTAAAGTCATGGTCTAAACTTGGATCCAAGGCTCACAGGTCTTCAAACAACTGGCAACCTGAAAATCTGAAGGCGGAGTTGGTAGAGTTGTGGTGCTTTGTCACAACAGTAATGGTTAATTCAATGCAAACCGCTGGCTGGTAGCAAATGGGACTTGACTTTTTTGCAAACTGAAATACAAACCTAGTTAGCATACAGTTACACAGGCCCCACAATACACTGGCACTGGATGTTTTGAGTAAGTAAATACATTTATTTCTAATGTTTCTTGTCCGCTGCCAATTATAAAAGACTTCCTTTCAATTTAAAAGCGGAATTTACATCTTCCTTTAGCAAGTTTACTCACCCCGGTGTGTGTGTGTATTTGTTGTCAATTTTAAACCAGTTTGCAATTTGTTTTCTTGCAATCACAGTCAGCAATGATTAATAATGAATAATGCATTCCACTCTATAAAATGCAGCACTCAGAGGTTGATTTGCTGTTATATTTCTCCCTCACCCTTGAATCTGTAATACACCCCTCTCTGCCTTACACCCTTTTTTGTTGCATTTTCTTTCAATAATTCAAATGGTTGAGAAATGATCAAATGAAATGGATGCTGCAGTCTGTGTGTTTACTCCAGTTGAACTGTCATCCTCCTACCTCTGAATTGCATCATTGTGGACAGGGTGTGATGCTCCTGGCCAAGAGCTTTATAGTACCGGAAGAAGCTGATTCCTGCTGGTAATCCAGGCAGCTCCTCCAGAGATTTCGCAATCCACATAATGTGTGTATATTGTGTGTATGTGTGTGCATGTATGTGTGTGTTGGGTGGGGGGTAGGCTACTGATGGGATTTCCCCCCCTAAGGCACTGCAGCGTTTGCTGCTTGCATCAATAAAGCCAGCTTAAACTGCTTAATTATATTATGTAAGCCGCAAGATCAAGGAGCATATTGAGAGCTTCCTCTTAGGAATTTTCCTTGTGATTCTGTGTATGTGTTTGTGTGTGTCAGAAGGAAACACAGCATTGGTACCAGTCCTATTCGTTTCTGCCACCTTCAGTTGTTGATGTGCCAATCTGACATGAAACACCCTGATCTTTTCTAATGCTTCTGTAACTGAGTTGAATTGGTTAAACTCACTCCTCAGTATGGATTCCATGCACGCCATCGAAGAACTACAGTGGCTTTTCGTGGCATAGCTGGCTGTGTTTATAAAGGTGGTCTTCACATATTAATACACACTCAGAGGGCCTGCATTTCCACCCTAGTGTGGGCATGATCAGCATCTGGATGAAGCTATACGGTATGGTATTGGCTATGGTGGTGACACTCATTGAGAATCTGTGCTGGCTAGAAATGGTATGTTTGACGATGTGTCCTGTCATATTTGTGGTATGTTCTAGCCACACTTGTGGTAAGCTTTCAATGTGAATGAGGCCTAATGCCTCCTTATAGTGCACACGTTTGACATTACATTTAGTCATTTAGCAGACGCTCTTATCCAGAGCGACTTACAGTAAGTACAGGGACATTCTCCCCGAGGCAAGTAGGGTGAAGTGCCTTGCCCAAGGACACAACGTCATATCACACGGCCGGGAATCCAACCGGCAACCTTCTGATTAATAGCCCGACTCCCTAACCGCTCAGCCATCTTACCCCCACTGACATAGCATGAACAGTAAGCATTTACTGGCTTTTATACCTTCTGAATATTATGCAGCTCTGTACTATTGTTTTATCAAAGCTTAAGCCTTTCCAGGCAGATAGCCTAAGATGAATGCTTACACTGGTTTAATAAAATACTTAAATGCTTAAATCAATACTTGAGTCTGCCAAGTGAAATGGGATAGTATTCCATAAAAAGAGTAGTCCACATTTTCTGGAGTACATTCGTAAAAAATGTAATTCCCAAATTGTAAACCATGCATTTGTATGGTTGGATCGGATGGGTGGGGTTGATTTAAGCTCCATGCAATAATGGATTGACCCTGAGATATGGATCAGTCAAATGCTTTGGCCACAAATTCTGAAAAATACATCTACACTGACGCGTGAAAGGTGCATAATATGTAAGCTACATGCAGGGTGCATCAGTGAGAGCTGGACTAATTCTGCCATTTCCAATATGGCACACTATACATCCGTGGACGATTTGACATTCAATGAGAAGGTGATTTAGGGTTCTTCCTTCCATGCACAGACAAGAAGAAAACCCTCCCCCTCATCTTGACTACCAGCATAAGCGCATTGCAGCCACCACTCTGTTCACTTGTTAGACTCAATGCTTGACATAAACAACTTACATACCTTCTCTGTTGGTAAGGCTTCACAATTCAATTAATTAACACAACAACATGGACACAATGTGGGGGAAACCATTGTAGGACTAGGAACTGGATGTGAAGGAAAGCCGTTAAAAATAAACACAAGGAATGGTTGTGTGGGGAATGTATTCCCTGGATCTCTGGGTCTTACAAGTTGGCTGCACAGTAATTACATCTCCAGAGGATCCAGGGGGAAAAGTTTTTCGAGACGAAAAGCTGGCGAGGCAGGATAACATCATGCTCCATGGGTGTCGAGAATCCCCTCCCTCAACCGTGAAAAAAGGGGAATAATTGCAATATAACTACAGCAAAAAGATGTTGGAGACCCTTGTCCTCGGTTTATCCATGCTGCCTTTTGGGTGAAGGGGGGATGGTGGGCCGTTCTACCTCACAGAACTCGCAAATTATGGGAACAGGGTGCAGGGGTTACCTTGAGGCCGTACAAGAATTTGTCACCATGGTAGCAGCATCAACCGCTGTTCTTTAAGTTCAGTGCACTTAGAGAGATAGTTTAAATGTTTTGTTCTCTATATGTTGTATTCCCAAGACATCTTGGCCCTCTTTTATGATAGCCTGGCTGGGGATAAACTTGAGAGCAACAGGGGATGCAATGATTAGCATTGCAGTGAATGTTTTTCCTCCATAGGAAAAATCTCTTTACAGTACTAGACGAGACAAAAGATGTTAATTCATACGTCTATGCATCTACTGTGAATCTCATCACATGCATGACAGGCAACAACACTTTACCATACTGTAGATGGTTGCCTTCAAATGACCATTTGTTTCAGAGGCATACTTTACAAATCATTTTGTAACAGTTGTAGATATTCCCTAAGTAAAGACAGAATCAATGTTTTGTGCATGCATACTGTGCTCTTGACTGGTCTTGGTCCACCTTGGTCTCATTCCTCAGTAAAATGCCACTTAAAATTACAAATGTATTCATCTACTATTAAGCCACAGTGGGTCATTTACAAAGTACTAGGATGGCTAACAAAATCTCTTGGTAGATATGAAAGTGAAGCTGATCACCAAGGCCGAGCACACTGGTCCCTAAACGTTGACTTCATTTGCATTTAAATAGAAAACACTTCTGGCCACAACATTTGGTACTGTAGTGTATGGGACAAGATTTTGCTACTTGTGTATTGATGTGTGACTTGCCTGCATTTTAAATGTTTGATTTTGTGCATAATCATTTAGTTGCTGTGTAAAACATTTAAATTTGCTTGTTGTTTTTAGGATACAAAATTCACCGTCTGATATTTACCTTATGGTTGGGGAAGTTAGGATGTATTCAGCTCATGAAAAGTGAATCATATTCAAAGATGCATACAAATCTACTCAAAACAAACAGTATGGAATACATAAATGACTATTTTAAAAGCCTGTCCCTATGACTTTTGAACCATTTAGCTATAAACTGATTCAATTCTCAATTCTTATTTGATGCTCTTCTAAGACAGCTATCTTTGTTTTTAAAATGGTAGGTTATCTTTTGTTAATAAACATTTAGTGAATCATGTACATGAATGCATCCATTACACACAATTATTTTAGCACATCGCATCCAAACTCAATATTCATGCTGACAATTGCATCCAACATGTATCCAACACTCATAGGAGGTGTGGAACGTGTGGAATCTTGCTGTTTCAGGAGTAGAGTTCACATAAAAATTGGTTGTAGTTCTCAATTTTTTATTGCCACTAGGGCTTAAAATAAAGACCTTAGAGCACTCCAGATGATCAGTAATATGCAGTATTAGACAGGCATACACAACCCAACCAATACCTCTTGCCTTTTATCTTAGCCCCAACTCATTTCTTTTCACCCTAGTGCACAAAATAACAGTCACCCCTGGTTTCTAAAGAGGCAATTAGGGCTTTCCAAATTGCTTATGAAGTCATTTTCTGTGGTTTACCACTGATGAGTCTCAAGGGAGAGCCTCCATCAGTTAAGAGGAGTTAGTTTGCCAGAGACCTGAATGGAGCTGGGAAATTTACTGGGCTGTTCTTATTATTTGTATCGATGCCTTTTTCTTCTAACCCCTCCCTTAATTGGGTATTGTATATTGAAAAACCCTTTTACATCCATCCAGCTCAAACATAATATTCTTAACAACTTTGCTTGCAGGTAAAAGATGAAGAGACAGACATTGCTAATGGGATCTAAACTACAGTACAACTCTATCGTATGCTATAAATATCTTATATAACATAAGAATATACCATGCAACACTGACAGATGAGTATGTGTGTACACTGTATGTTGGAAAGGGCAGTGATGTAACTCTTGAAATTGACAGTAGTGTAGGTTAGAAGGACTTGCATTTTAAATAGTGTTTGTGACGATAAAAATAGATTGCATATTTTTGTAAAATGGGGTCATATTTATTGAAACACAGCACTACTACAGTACACATACTATAAAAGGGGACATGGGGTCATAGATCATGGGTTTACTGAATGTGAGAACAAACCTGCTGAATCAACACCAGCATCGGGTCCCTACATATATTTACTATATAGGACAACTACAAATGAATCAACATTTTTCTTTTGGTCTCTTTTCCTTCATAGATATCCTAAGCCAGATGTACAGCCTTATGTGATATCTTTCCTTTCCATAACCCTAACCCAGTTTTTTTCTTACCCCAGAAGTAATTATAAGTTTATGTAGATACAGGTCATACTAAATGATTTGTTGATGCACTTGTCACATAAGATTTCACTTAAAATGCTACATTTGTGATGCAAAAGCACTCTTCATCTCAATGATCCTATTATGCAATGTATGTTATGTAAAATATATTCTTGACCTGTTTATTGATTGAATTTACTTCAATAAATTGTTTATGAAAAATTATAAATCAAACCCAACATTTTGATGGGCTAGTTACTTGTGGCACACCCTCCCAAATACCAACTGAGGGCCATTTGTTTTTTCACCACATACACCGTCTCCTCACTAAATACTAAGAAAAGAGTTACACACGTTTACCTTGTTAACACTTCCCAAACTTGTACAGTACATGCCTTTCCTATATGCTTTATAATGCTGACCAACCACAGACTGTCAAGGCAACTCAACAGCATGTTGGCAGAACATCATGGTACATTGCTTCTAACAAAGTCAGACATATTGACGCCAGGAGAGCACCAAATAGAGCACACTGTTGCTGTTGTGTGCCAGACTGCTTAAATGCTGAAGCCATGACACGGCTACATCCCTACCTGCCAAGCAACTAACTGGATTGTTATTCTTCTCTCAAGTGTCTAGCCCCTTAGACCTAAGTTACCTATACCTGTACATTTGTTTTGTATGTTGAGACAGTCTCACAGCGTATGGTTTGTTGTGAAAACTAATAGTTGTTGTGTGTGCTATTCCAGAGACATTGTACAGAAGAGGGAAGTGCAGGCAGTGCCATATTCAGACCCCTTTGTCAGCTCTACTGCCTTTTCTTGGCATGGAAAAGCTGCACCGTGTGTCTTCAATCGCCCTGTAAGGGAAAATGTAGTCATTATTATGTAATTAGCCAGACTAATGACATGCTGGAGTTAGCCATGAGGGCAGGAAATCAATCTCCTTCATGCTAGCCTGTCTTTGAGTAAAGACTGTATTTGTGGAGGGTTTTTTACCGTCTGCATTTGTACTGGATCATAATCTTACATCCTTCTTCTCATGTTTAATGTTCCTCCTGGGGATTTCAAGTACTCTTGATGCAGATCAGACAGCAGACTTGTTTCAGACATCAGATTTTTTATGTTTTTGCTCTGCACTCTGACCTCTTATTGTTCTCCATTAAACATGCATGTGTTTATTTTGGGAGCTGAATAAGGCCTTTAAGCCAACTGTCACGCACCATTAGAATGAATTAAAGGGTCACCTGGGGGTGAAAACAGACATGACTTGGTTCTGCAGTAGCATCACACTGTACACTTACAGGGCATAGTTAGGTCACAAGTGGGCAATAATAGATGCAAAAAAGATATTGATGTCATGATCTGAGTACTGTAAAGTTTATAAAGACATCCCCAGACCTTGTTATCATACCATAAGGTAAAGTATTTACTTTATCAGGCTAACCTGTGTGACAAAAAAAAGATGAATAGATTTAACATTTGTTAGAGGGACAAAGAACAAACAAGAAGTGTGGCGAGAGTTCAGTTTCTCAATGCCTATATAAAAGAAATTCACGAGTTCAGTACTGCTACCAGCCCTGCTTTATTGAAGCAGGGCTGGTAGCAGAGCCAAGCCTCATGCGGTTGGTGGAGGCTGGTAGCAGAGTCAAGCCTGATGCAGTTGGTGGAGGCTGGTAGCAGAGCCGAGCCTGATGCAGTTGGTGGAGGCTGGTAGCAGAGCCGAGCCTAATGCGGTTGGTGGAGGCTGGTAGCAGAGCCGAGCCTGATGCGGTTGGTGGAGGCTGGTAGCAGAGCCGAGCCTGATGCGGTTGGTGGTCCTGAGGGGACGAGAGTGATTACTGGGATGCACGGGAATGAATGATGTGAAGGGCGCATGCATATTTAAAAGGCATTGAACTCAGGGTGTGGCGGAGAGTCCTAGTGGGTCATGGCCAAGCAGCAGCTCAAGCAGATCCCCCGGGAAGCCTGGATAGATGACAGGGAGAAGCAGAGAAGGAAGGGTGGGAGGGTGACGATAACATGCTAGCACAAGGACCAAAGGAATGGAAGAGACTAAACATAACTCGTTTGGTCGCATTCCTCCGTGCTTTAACTGGGCTGATGCGTATGAGTTGATTGGAGCGAAGGAGCAGTCTTGGTGCGCTATCTTCCTCCCGAACTTCAGTTAATCATACTCCATGAAAGATTACAGATTCTACCTTGCAATCGGTTATCCCTTATTTCAGGAGAAAAAAGGAAGGAAGGACAAAAATAACTAGAGAGCGTACAATTTCTGGGGAAATTGTAGGGTGTGCTTGCTTGCGTCGGTTGCACAGGGGTCCGTTTTTGAATGACATTTTTACAACTGATATTTCTGTATATTTTATATAAAAATGCATACTTATTATTTATAAAGATAACATAGATTTAAAAGCGTTTTTTTTTTTGCTGCTCATTTACAACTGAAAATACGAGTGAAGTGTAGAATGAAATAGATGTCTTCTCATCTATTTCATCGATTCAACGATGAGGCTGCCTCATCGTTGAATCAAAACGAATAAATTTGGCAGACCGGTGTAAAAATTGACCTAATCTCTATGACTTAAACGTCCTTTTATGTTTTTCCCTTCTCGTGATATTTTAAGGCATTTAGCCTACTCATATTGCATTCATTTATGAATAAAGAACCCCCTTTGAAGATTATTCTACGACGTTACCGGCAGTAGAAGATGGAATCGCGATTCAAACAGTACCATCTGCTAACTGAAAATATGCCCCCAAAAACGTAAATATGCTTGACATTTATTTAGTGGAAAATCGCTCTCATAAAAAGCTCACTGGTAGCGATCATTGTCAGTAACAACGCCAAGTGCGATATAGCCCTGTGTGGAGAAGATGCCCCGGTAAATTGTACTACTACGGTACAGTACAGTACTAGACTACTGCTGTGTTCGTCTTGCTAGCGATTGCGTTGGTTGAATTGGATTTAACGTTCCGTTGTACGGTTTAGCATGAAATTAATTATTTTCATGAACAGATTGACAAAGTTTAGGCAGTGGCAATGAAGTTAAGGTTAGTAGTTAGATAGACTTTTGATTTAAGTAAGGGGAGTGCCGAACATGTTCTGTCGCCGTTTGACTTCCTAAACAGCTGTGTAGATGTTTTTGTAGTGTGTCTCGCGTAGGCTACAGCGTTTCAGTGAGCAACACTGGTTTGAAACCACAGGTAATGATAATTTCACCCACAAATCGTTTACTTGTAATGTAATGTCATAATAAATCCTACAACGAAAATGTATTTGTGAGGAATGTTTATTTTAACGATTGAAAACAGATGCATCATAGACCACTGTAGTATGTGTTGCCCGGGCAACAGAGGCTAATGTCATGATGCTAATACTTCAGTGACATAGTAGACTACTGTTTCCGAAAGTAGATGTACTTCCTTAATAAAATCAGCTTATATTGTACATTACACGTCACAATTGTGTGTCTTATCAGTATCAAGTAAAATTAGTAAATAGTTGGCCTCACCCTGGCCTCTTTGCTTGTGGCGTTTCTGCAGCTGCCTTGCAGTAAAGCAGTTAGCTTAGCTATCTCCCAGAAGTTAACGAGCTGCTAAACTAATGTTCTGCTAGAGGTAGTCACGCGAGTTTTTGTGACGTTAGTGACGTAAATAGCGTCGTTGACTGTGGCTAGCAAGTTAGCCACCGTTAGCTTCACTTTTCGCCACAAAAACGTAATTTCCACTTAAACCATGCAACGGAACGTAAATCCCAATAGAAGCAACTCTATCGCTACCAAGACGAAACTTTTGACACCTAGGTTGTCTATGTGACCAAATATTGACTGAGTTTTAGGGGGGCAAAAATAAATAAAAATAAAAATAATAATAATGTATAAGTGAGAAAACAAAGGTTGTGCCCTTGCCGAAGGCAAAGCACACCCAATAATGAACAGAGTATGGTGAAAAGAGAGCATTCAGTCTGCACATAACTGCTAGGCCTACAGCACTGACAGAATATGTCTGGAAAAATCAGTGATGCCTCTTCATAGTTTGTTTCTATAGCAACCGCAAGACAAAAATGGGGCAAAACACAAAAAATCTAACACAAATAATAATATACTGAAAATAAACATAAGCCTGAGTGACAACAATAGAATAATCTAGCTACTTTTCAAGGTATAATTATTTCACCAATGTTATCTTGTCTTCTTCCCCTGACAATCCAAGGCACGAAAAAATATTTCACTTTTCAACTAGCACACACACACATACAAACCAGTAGAACTAATTTCAGGGCTGTTGCTCAAAATGCAAACAGACAAGTGAATAACAATCAAAGTGATTTCTCAGAACAGAGACCAGAATAAATTGCACCTGGAATTCTGGCAGGTGAGAACCTCTTCAACAGTGCATCCGTATATGTTACAAATAGGATTGTACTGTACAAATGCCCCTTCATTCTGGAAGTGTTTGTGGGTGAGCAAGAGTTCCTTGTGAGACTTGTCTTACTCCATAATGTAATCTGTCACGATGGAATGATGGCAACAATCGTTTCTTTCTAATGTAATTCTGCTGATTTAAGAGGTCAAAAAACTTTCATTCACACCCGAGGTACGAGCTCACCATTATCAAGTATAGAGAAGAGTAGCTAAACAATCAGAACTGTTACCCAGCATGCACTTGGACCCAGCATGGACCGTTTTTGAGCCTAGTATAAAATAGTGCAGCACAGAACAGTGGATAAGGACCTAGAATGTGTAGTACAACACACCCTAAACTGACTACGCTGGGAAAAGACAAAATACCAGCTGCCTACACAAGTACTGCAGTGTCGTACATATATTATTACCTGAGTTTCAATGTGTAAATCCCTCATTTTGATAAATTATTTAGGAGAATGAAAAGTTAAAAAAAATCTCTTAGTGGGCACACATGTGCTCTAGTGTTCCTAATTGCTTGGTAATAAGCGTGTAATTAGTTCCCAATACACAGTCCCTATATCTTGGGAATTTTAAACATCTTTCCACAGGAATTTAGGCGTGACAAATTAACTAATTGTTTTTGCATTTTAGGGCATCCCAAACCACCATGAGTCACTTGTCAAATTCAACCTCCATCTCAGAGCAAGTATAGATATGCTAGACCAGAGAAATCCAGTTAGCATTTTTCTGTCTGGTCATCAATCACTTGAACAATAAACACAATTAGATTTGTCAAATGATCAATTGTTATTGAATATAATTAAATTCATTGTATTCATTATATACATTTACAATGAGGGGTACTTAATTAAGAAACATCACCAATTGAATGTAATTAAACATACTGCTTTACCATAAAACTACAAAGATAGGACCTTGCTAATTCATCAGATTAGATGTAAGAAATTACATCTGGAAAACAATCAGACAAAAGACTCATGTCAGTGCACACTCACAACTCACTAAAGCATAATTAGGATTGAAGCTAAAGAGAAAATCGGCTTACGCATCAAGGTCTTTGGTCGTCCTTGTGGAATCTTCTCCACTTTGAAGCCATAGATTTAGAAGTTTAAGGTATTATTAAGTCAGTACTTAAAATGAATTAAATTAAGATTGACAATAGTGGATACATTCGTTTTTTAATCACTGTATGTGAATTTCCTTTCTACTCCAACTGTCAACTGTCAGCAGGGGTTTCCTTTGTGCACAAGAAGAACCTGGAAAAAGTGTGACTCTCGCTTCATTTATAAAATCATGAAAATATAACTTATAATGCTTTCATCCATTTTGAAACTGCACAGATTGTATGAGGGGGATAGCTTTTCTCCCAAGTAGCAGCTGTCATCTCTTTAATTTAATAGTTGAACCATCAGTCAGGTTTCAGCTATGCAAGAATCAAACACAACATGATTAGCATTCAGGGAGAGAGCACGAGGCTCTTAAATTCCAGCCAAGAGGCTACCCCAGCTCCGAAGAGACAGCCTCTCTTTTCTGAAAGGCAGAGTACTTTTGACATCTGGGGATATAATAAGTAGTCACCAGTGTGAAGTACTTTTTTCATCTGGTTTGGATATAAAACTAAGAGACTCAGTGTGACTGAAATATGTGTATAGTAGAGTATGCTTGGGAATACTGGAGCATACTTGCAGATGTCACTGGACTTTCCTTTGGCATGATGAGAAAGCAGACATCCTCTCTTCTGACAGACTTGACATGAGTGACATACTCATGTTCCCCTGACACAGACTGTGGACCGTGTAGACACACACATGACCCCTCAGCAGAGAGATACGAGAGGTACTGTTGAGGGAAACTCTCATTGTGTTATAGTATGTGTGGCTATCAAAAGTGCTATATGAGCTGTGTAAATGTGCTGTATATGGACAGTGAAAGCTGGATTTAAAACGGACACTTCCCAGGTTGGACAAAGTAGAGATGGAGAATATTTTTCTTAAACTAACCAGAAGCCTAAACCTTAACTATCGGAAGAGAAAGCCCAGCCCTCAATGCAAACCAAAACCATAACCATGAATTAAGACCTGATTTAAAGGTGTAATAAGTGTTTGTACCAGCACTATGGATCTAATAACAGGTCGCTGCGTAATAAAACATTTGTGTAAAATGAATGCAACCAAGGTTTTGTATCAGTCAATTCATTCGTCATGTTTGTAGTTATGTATTCATTCATTCGTCGTCATAAAACTACTGTACAGTTAGGTGGTTTTACGGCATTGTCTGTTTAAATAGGTACAAATTAAGAGGCCATTGGAAATAACAGATAAATCATCTTCTCATAATGTATTTTATTCCAATTTTCGGGGAACATTTCCAAGTTGTAAAGAGAAAATAATATCAACTGGGTCAGCTTGGTCCCACATTTATATATTTATGTAGCACAATGATCATGACATGTTCTACTTGGAAGTGGTGATGGAGTGAAGGGGATGGCAGTTTGCAATGGTGGATAAAAGTAGAAAATGATGTATGTATGTAGTGCAATGGTCATGGAAAGGCCTACTGGGATTGGGTAAAACCATAATAAGAGTAAAGTGAGATAGCAGCTATGACAAGATTAGGGAATAGTGGGGTGGGGTGGTGGTGCATTCATTGCAACCACAGCATGGCTTTACTGTAATTAGCAGGAAGGCCTGCTTGGGGGGGCTGTCCATCCAGGGACCGGGAACAGACACCAGGGGGCCCTCCCAGCCACTCAGCCCAGCTCTGGGGCCTCCTCTTCAGCTGTGACAGACGAGCCCTGTGGACCAACAGATGGCTCCAGTCAGGAGGGAGCATCCACTTCACTGTTGATATGTGCGACACATATCCTCAGGAATCAAACAACAATAGCATCTCCTATATGAGAAAATGATTAGTCATCTTAACTCCATTACTGCAAGCCGAAGTCCCTGGATCCCTTTTGCATCTTTGTGCGGAATGATACAACAGACTAGTAGTACTTGGAGGATGACGATTGTCACTATGGAAATTATGTCCCTTGGTGTCTGTAAGGGAAGTTTCTCTGGTTGAATGGGCCTAGTTTGTGTAATAATTATTCAAGCCACCTCACATAGTGCTAATATTTAACCCTCATTGGAAACACTGAGCTGTCCCAAACACCTTTCAGCAGCTCTTCCGAGGAGACAAAGGCCAAATTGTAGCCAGTTAAATTACATTTACACTACACATTAGGAATTATTGTGGCTGGGGGGTCTGTTGCTTTCTCTGTGTGCCTGGCCCGCTGTGGTAATGTGTCATTTTAGTCATCTTTACCCACGGCTAAACATTCTGGCCCTTTTTGAAATGTTCTAATTTAAGGTGCACTTTGATAATTTGTGTTGTATGATCCAGTTTGGTTGCTGCCCTAAGGCATCCATTACAATTAAGCTTTCATACTGCACAAATGAATAGAACCCAATAGTTTGATCATGCAAGCTGTTAGCTTTACGGTCCCCATGCTTGAACCGCCTTTGAGGTATTTACTGTATCATCATTTAATAACATTTGTACATCATACGCGAGAGTTGGAGACCACTTAAAGGTTTTTGGATCCGTTAAGTGTCATCTCATGTCTATCAGATAATAATGTCACTTAAAATGACGACAACACTCTCCATTCACCTGTCCCCATGTATGCAATCTCATACAAAATATCTAAGATGGTTTCAGCCGCTGTGCTTCTGCAATGCTGGATGCTCTGTTGCCAAGGTAACAAAAATCCTCACCGGTATTAAATGCCAGGAGCCTGAAACTGTTACAAAATTACACTTATCTTTTTATTCCTTTTTTTATAATTTACCACAATATTTTGCCAATGTGCACAGTACCCCATGGCATGTATTTTTTCCTGTTTTTTCCCCTCATTAATAAGTAATGTTGCTTTAATAGGTATAAGACTACTTGGATGGCACAGAAAGGTTATAATAGAATTTTCTCTACTTTTCTTTGGCCTTTCATTTACTGTGGTCCCAACTAACACAACTCATTAGCTATGATGACACCATGCTATGCGTGGAAAGACAACTTTCCCAAATCCATGTCAATGCATCTTAAACTGAGACACTGTGAAAGCATGGTCTTCAATAGAGGCAGTGAATGAAAAACAATTCGCAAAACATATACAGTATTTATGTTCCTTACACAGGCCTAAAGGCATCAAGACAACATGCACTCCCCAATAACTTATTTTGCAGGACACCAAACATTTAGTGTGATTTAAAATGGCTTCTGACAGGCTGAGACCAGTCAGATGAATTGTAGAGTAGCATAGTCGGGGACATTTATGCATTTGTGGAAGAGCTGAGTAGGGTAAAGTGCCTTTGTTTAGGTGAAGACCCAGGACAGCTGTGCATTTGCATCAGGAACTACAGCAATCTTAAAATACACAAACATGTGATGCACTTGTCATAACGTATCCGAGTGTAGTACTTGATCAAGCCACATATGCTTTTTATTTCCTATAAGAGGAAAAACCATGCAAAAAATATTCACCTGTCTTCATTTTTATTTTAGATTTATTAACTCTGACAGGATTGGCTGCTTAGTGTAAAGGATACTGTGTGCCTTGATTATGTAAGTATTGTGTTTTGGGAGGAAAGTTCTTTCAGATAAAGTTACTTACACACACCCCCCCCCCCCCACACACACACACACACACAGAGATTCCTGGTATTGAAATGTTTAAAAGCAAACAACATTGTCAATGTATGACAGATAATCAATAGCTCTATAGCGTACTGTAGCATTGAAGGGAATAATATTTACTGTTATTTAACAGACTTGCTAGACACAACCCTAGACTGTCAGCCTATATCATAAATCTGTTTAAAAATATTGAATGCAGCTACAATTGTTGTACTGTTGTACAACTGTTGTAATTTTTATTTATTAATATAATAATTGGAAATGGCTCTCACACAGGAAATCAGGGTCCTCTGGGTCCAAACTGACAATTTTGTCCTGAAGTCAAAGAAAGATGGAATGATGGTTCACTTAAGCTAAGATTCATATAATATGTTTCTTTATTTGAAAATAGTTGGTGTGATTTTTTATGTGAACATTATTTCTTTTTTACTTTAGCAGTGGAACAGGACATGATTTTGTTTATTAAGCTGGTCAAATCTGACTCATTTCAGAAGTACAGTCGTGATCTCATTTGAAATTACTACTACTTTTTGAGTAGTTCAAAAAGCAATTGTATGGTAATATTGTGTTCCTCATTCAACCCAAGAAGTATTTTTTTCTTCCAGAATGCATTAAGGAAACAACAGTGCAGTGCAATCAAAATAAATTGCCCCCAGTTGGAGGCAGTAATAACAGAGGTCAATAACTGAAGATACGGAAAGAAACTTAAAAGAAAATGATGGAGTAAATATCTTGCTTGTTCCATGCTTCTCTCTTTCAGCTTGGGAAAACATGGTGTGTGCATTACACCATCAAAAACATTAAACTCCATTCAGGAGTGTGAGAACAAAATATTTGCCTTTCCCTCAGTTACTTCCTGGAAACCACATTTTACACAGCAGTTTATTTTGTCAAGATTACTAGGCTAATGATGGTCTGTTTTACAGTGTTGTGCAATAACATGTCATCCACTACACAAGATGGCAGAGGGATTTTTTGCCATCTTGTGTAGTTGTTGACATGTTATTGTTCGACACTGTAAAACAGCGTCCTCTGCCATCTTCTTTAATTATGTACGTTACTATGCACAAAATAAGTTGTTCACAGTCTGTTCCTTTTAACAAGCGGGACAATCAGGGATATTCTCTGTGTATTTGAAACTGTGTGGCATATTTAGCGATTATCGCAATTAGTCAAGGCCTGCATAGTTACCCTTCACCATTAGCTTTTTTGTTTTGCATTAAAAGATGTTTTCTCTTCCTTCACTACAGAGTTTGAGATTTAATTGCCCTCATGAATATATTTGCGGTTTGCATCTTTCAGCAGCAACTCCAAAATAGGGATTTCGTTTTTAGCTAAATGCCTAATACTTTACAATAATACAGGCCCACATAGCTCTTTTGCCACATTGTTTCTAGGCCTTAATCACCTTTAACTTAATGCCTCAATGCCTTTTTGTTTTGTTTTATTATAATTGTGCAATAATAATGTATAATGTCATTATAATAAAGTACTTTCGGAGAGACAGTAGGGCAGTGTAATGACTGGGTTACTGATAAAACAGAATGTCCATATTTCTACAACCACATGACAAACCATTTGACCACGGAAACAATGTAGACCAAAATAGTGGTTATCTTTAGACCAACCTGTCCAAATGAAAAGTTGTCCTCTCCTGGTCAAGGCCATGAAACTGTGAATGAGAAAAGACCAGACCAGTGGTCTGGTCTGGTGATCAGAATATTATGGCTAAGGGTGTGCATGATGCATCCATAGTATTTTTCAATTGTTCCCAAAAAGGAGTGAGCATGTGCATTTTCTGAGCACCTCATATTTTTTTGTGGATGCTTGGTGAAAATCTCGGAACTTTTCAGAAAGGAAAAAAGATGATCGTGAAATATAAGGATTTTTGCAAGGTGAGATAGAGGTGTTACGGTACCTTGTAACATAATATTTATTATCTGTAACAATACTAGGTGGGCGCCAGACCCCTGTGATAAGTAATAATCTTTCACTGCTGGAGTTCTAAATGGCGGAGATGCTCTGTAAGAAGTCTCACTGGGAAAGCACAATTTCTCAGCATCTTTAGACATTCATTCATTCAGATTGTTAAAAACTGAATGTTTGGACACCGCTGGTCTCCTGATCTCCTGTGTGTGTGTTTGCTCTGCCATCACGGCTGCCGGGTCTTTCTGCCAAAACAAGAATTTCATGGACATGGTGTAGTCTGGGACACTGTAACATGACAACCTAAATAACACACAAGCCCCATGTCCTTTCATCAATCCAGAATGACAATTTCCTCAACTTTATACCTAAACAGTATCTACCTGTACATCTACAGTACTCCTTTCTTACATACAGTGCCATAAGGGCATATGTCACAACACAATAACCCTGGCAATCCACAATAAGGGTTTCTGTACATAAACTAATACTGCCCTTTGCCAATTAAACCACTTCTTGCCTTGGTCAGTATTACTACAGTTATGTTCTTAGATAGACCTGCACACACATCATAATCTAAAGTGAGAATCTTAAAATCGTTCAATTTAAATGCTATTCATGTCTGTTCCAGCTGCTCTATACAGGACCACCTCCCTTCTCAACACTTACTCATGCCGAGTCCAGAAAATAACGAGTTTAGGTTTTTGTTCCTATCTCAGCTGGAGTCATTCTGAGCTCAGGAGAGGCGATCTGAAATAATAATCCTGATGCATGACTCAACAGAGCTCTATAGCTGCTGCTGCGGTGTTGAGAACATCCTTTTGTTCCATTGAGCTCGGTGCTCTAAAGTTCGGCCTAACAAACACACGTCATCAAGATATATCATCGCTCACTTACACACTGTATACATTCATGTTCCTCAGGGGGATTTATTTTCCTGTCTGAAGTTGGGTTTGGAAGTAAAGCCATTAACATTCTTTCAACCAAAACCTAGCATTACTGGTAGTCCATTCATTGAAATTTCATTAGGTCACCAGCAATGAAAATTGAGGAGTAACATGGGGCTGTTTGATGAGATGCTATTTTGTTGTATTTCTGCAGAATTGTATTCACTGACAAAGTTGAAAATATATTGCAGTATTGTTTTGAATTCTTCCAAATCTCAGTGTCCTATTTTTTATGAAGATTACAGAAGCTTTGAATGTCGAGCTACCCCAAAAGAAGTACCCTCTGAAGCCAGTCATTTTGAAGTATGCACAAAATGTGAATGTGATTTAGTAAGTTTCTGCTGTACAGGCCCTTAAGCTCTTGTCTCCTCCACTTGCCCACCCATATTGTTAGAAAACATACAGCGGAGAAAAGAAAAGTTCAAAACCATTTGGATTTTATATATTAAAATAAAATTTGAACACAAGCAATCTCCACTATACTGTAGTTGTCAAAATACTGATAGTAAGCTGCTTAGGAGAAAAGTTTCTCTGAAGTGACTTTTGGAGATTTACTTCAGAATCAGCAGATACAGCAGACTGTGGGTGGCTTTTGATGGCTGAAATGTTTACACTAATCAATGGAGAACTTTATTTGACAAAACCATTTGTCACTCATGAAAGATGCTTCCCATTCCAGCGAGATGTTTTATGAAGCAGAGCCGACCTGTGAACATCACAGCTCGAGTATAAATAATACACTCTTATCTTTTAGGGTTTTATCTCATGACAATCTACCATCTTGTGCCATTGCATGAATTATCAATAGCCAAGCCGACTATAATACTTCATAAATGCCTACAAGGTTGTATGACTGCTGGGTGAGGGTGTTTTACTAGTCGTTTTTACAGTAACAGAACTAATAGCACTTAAGCAGTTCACCCTTCCACTCATCAAATTTGTAAAACAATGTGAAAAGAGATGCCATCCTAACATCATTATACCTTTCTTAATTGTTTTGAATGCGATGAACAAGTTACTTTCCAACTGCTAACTAAACACAGAAAAAGTGATAGTTTGTGAAAACTCAAAACTTGACACATTGTTCAGTTACCAGGTTGACACTATGGAAGCATTTTTAAATGCCTTTCAGTTGGATCCCCACGTTCACTGTGGAAATCGATCGCTTTTGGATTTTGGAGACAATAATCAGGCGAACTCATGTCACGGACACACAGTGACTCTACCTAGGAGAATTGATTGCTTTAAGCTGAGAGTCATTGGTATTCCTGTCCTCACAGGTGGAGGGAGACAGACTAGATGGGGCGCTGTGTCTTCTGAGGTCACTGGTGGGTGGGTGGGGGGGCCTCATAGAGGTTGAGGACAGAGAGGAAAAAGGAAAAAAAAGATAGGGAAATGGTTGAAAATAAAGGAAAAAACAAGAGACAGAGGAATACGTCAGGGAGGAAAGGTTTGAGAGAGAGAGAGTATGAGACAAAATAGAGGAAAAGAGAACAAAACAAAAGATTGAAGTAACTGAGAAAAAGAGAGAAGAGAGACTCTGACAGTCATCCTCATCTGTGACTTGTGAGACAGGAGCCCTCGGGAGAAGTACACACAATCTCATCTTACTTTGGAGTTTTTTGACTTCGGCTTTGTTTTCACATCCGTATTCTGACTATGTGCTATGGATTTGTAGTGAAGTATACGTATGTGGGTCATGCGTATTAAAACATGCTTAGAATCCATGAATCACATGCCACTGGAAATGGCAGTAATACAGTGTCACAAGGAAACCATCGCCAGGGACATAGACGAAAGATTAAAATTGAATTTGTGAAAAGTTCATATTTTGGAAAGATTTCTTCCGTGCTTAAAATTTTCATGGCAGAACGCAGTCTCATGGTGTGGCTGTGACGACTTCTCAGCCAGATGAGTCATTTAGTTATAAAAAGACGCTGGCTGTCTGCCACAGATCTGTCAGTGGCTTGATCAAAGGCAGGAGCCGGATAATGTTGCAAAAGTTTGAACAGATTTGCACAACCAAAGGAGCCAAAGCTGCCTGTTTGTATCCATTGAGCTTGTAACGAGGCTTCGACATTCTCGTTTTGTTTATGAAAGACCAAATAGGCATTAGTGGTCCGTCTGAAGACGTGTCTATGGGTACTGTATCCTCAATCTTCCATCCAGAGATCTTTTTTCTCTCCCAAGAATGTCAGGCTTTGACGTCAACGGGAGTGGATTTACCTCTTAAACATGCAACATTTTTAAGTAGGCCTCAGACTTCTCAGTTGCGTCTGTCCTGCCAAATTGTGTGACTTCTTATTATGTGATAGTGTAATTGAATGGCTATACTTGTATTAAAAAAAATTGAATAGGCTATTACATGGACTCATGTCCTGGTTTCAATACCTCTGTGGTCCATGCTTTTTGTAGTCTTAGTTTCAGGTCATCTCTGAAATGTAGTTCACAAACACAGTGGAATTTAAGCATCAGCATCCAGGAACCGTTTTTATTTTCTCTTTCTGTCCTTTCGGAATATAGGAGGCCCCAGTCCCTCATTGAGCATCCGGCAGTAAACAGGGCTGTCCAACCCCATTGAAGACCTCCTTCTTTTTATCCTGTGTCCTCACACATTACACTGAAATTAAGTTATGTTTGTTTATAATTCTTTTTGCTGAAGAGGACAGGGTTCCTCGCTATGAGTTATATTCTACCTTCCAACATGTAAAGGTCTTTGTAGGCCTAGAGCTAATCATAAATGGCCAGTGATATCTCAATGTCTTATATTAAAACATTATCTATTGTAGCCATTAATGGTTGAAATGTCACGTGTGACAATGGATTACAATGGAAGGTTATGGTGGCTTTTCATACAAAGCACCTTTCTGCAATGGAGGAATATGAATGTGAAACCCCCTCCTATGATTTTAATGTTTTCTTAAATGTGAGATGTGTCAAAAACAACTTCTTGATTTTATTTCATATTATTGATCTGGTGAGCATGGTTAACAAAAAGGGGGAAGAGAACACTAGAGATAAGGTACTTTATAAGCCCGTAAATCCTCCAATAGGGGACTGGGAGATTTCTGCTCCGATTTTAATGAAGTGAATGCAAGGAAATAGGCACCACTGAATGTGCTCCTCTTGCGATATTGTCCTCGGTGGGGGAAAAGAGCCAATGAAAGATGAGTCCCTAGACACTCTCACACTGTTTCCATTCTGTAGTCTACTTTTGTAGGCTTTATCTTTCATTCCACATGTTCTGTATATATTGCCTAGGAACAGGACATTCTCAGGTCCTTATCCAGTGGCTTACTGGTGTCCAAACACAGTGATGGATGATATGATTCAGAGAATACATAATGTATTCCATACAATAAGAATTTAACATCGTATTACATTGCATACTCCAGGAAACTGAGAAGCCTATGTTTGGCTGCTGTCCAATTCCCCAAGTGCACAAGTCAGGGGTAGCAGGTATATAACCTTATGCTTATAAAATAACTATACACAGTACTGAAGCTGTAAAACCATGACCCTTACCTTGACCTTGACTTTATGGTAGCTCTGTTCCAGGTTTATGATCCATATTAGGAGCAACCCATGTCCAACTTCTCAAGCCAACCTTGCAACCTGACCCATATTCTTCTAATGATTGTGACCATCAACCCACTTCAGCAAATCAGGTCACAAACACTTACGCACCAGAGGTTGTTCTCCAGCAGTCTACATGGGGTTGTACAATATGGCAGTGCCCTGTTTTTGTTTAGGCTGTTGAGTGTCACAGAGACTGGGTCGCGAGAAGGACGAGACAGACAGAGCTCCTGTCACTGACAGCCTGTTGGATGTACTAGAGAAGCTAGCAGCCAGAGGGATTATGTTACCATTATTTGTGGTTGCCTGGACAGATATTCCTCATTTACTGTCCTTGGGGCTGGACTGCAATGACAACATGTAATGTGGATGTGGGAGCAAAGTAGCCTTGCCCTTTTTCACACAGGGAGCATTCACCGCCAGATAAAAATACCAATGACAAATTAACAGTGAATTGGCTCGATAAGGAATCTGTATAAATCATTGATCTTAGTATTGTACGTACAAAACCCTCTCCTTTCTTCTCATATTCAGAAAAGATCACGTTATGGATGGAAATAGCTCTGGACTAAGCAAGGTTTAAAACAGTTGGCCATTTCATCTTGATCAGTTGAAAGCATTCAAAATGGTGATAAAAAGAACACTCAAAAAGAGGAGACGAACCCTAAGATGGACATTTAGGCTGCAGTCCAGACCAAGCCCAGCAGCACTCACACACAGTTGGCAGAGCAGGATCCAAGGACCCATGCCAAGTGCCCATGAAGGTGCAAAGACCCACAAAAGGAAGGTGAAAATGACTTTTCCTGAGGACAGGCTCTAGTATGGATTCTTTGGAGTGGAATTCCTCACCATTCTCTTCTTTCCTCTGTCATTCCTTCATTTTAGTCAGGGGCCGTAGAAGGGTGGATAGGTTAAGAGAGAAGGTTCACTGCACAGAAGAGCTGAGGAAAGCTCTCGCAGCTGTGTACTGTCTGAGTTGCCTCAGCTGTGGAGAGCTGGCTAGGTTGAAAAGAGCCATGCGGCTGCATTCTGTGCTTAGTCATGAGTTGTTCTGTTAATCTCTATTGACCTCAGAGTGAACATACTTTCTAGTGCCCTGTATCATGTTATGGCAGTGAGGTTGTTCACGGTAGCATTCTTTCGAAAGAGAAGAGCGCTGTCCGTGGTACCATATGTGCAGACCGTGCATAGGCAGGGGAGCTCTCCATGGTACTGTAAATAAGCTGTTTCAGGTTGTGCATATTCAGTATTTCCCTCCTTTTTAAAAGGGTCTTAAGTAAAATATCTTTGTGGTTCGTCATACACAAACATCACGGGAAAGGGATGCAAAGAAGACAATAACATTACCAATTCATTTTTCATCATCCCCCCCAAAAACAGAAAAATGCTCTGGGAAAGTAACAGAGCCAAGACCGCCTCATGAAGTAATTTCCTTCCTCTTGAAGTGAACATTTTATAAAATGGATCCCAAATAGTCAGGACTGAGGTGGAGGCCATAATGAAGCCTATTTTGAATGATGTCCCGCTGAAGCAGAAATGTACTTTCTCTCAGTGTCTACAAACAGGGAAAGCAAGGCTTCAGGGGTGAAAAGTGAAATGAATACATCAATCAGAAATGTTCAACGTGTGTTATAAGTCCCACAGGACAAATGAAACACGGAGCTTGGGGATAAAACTGTGCATAGAGAAAAAGCTGCACACTTATACAACAATCCACAGCAAGCGATCATATATATGTGAAAAAAATGGCAATTTCACAAGTAACCTTAGGCTGTGACAAAAGAAAGCTCCACTGGACCCCTTATTTGTAGTTAAGTCATGCAACAATAACAAGCTTCACTCATTAAAGCTCAACAGTACAACACAACCATTTTAACTGAAAGAAAGACACGGTTACATAAACATGTATACCTGATGCAAATGATCCTTTAAGTACTTATTTTATGATTCTAATTTATAAGATATACTGACTGTCTACCACTACAACAACTACCAATACTACCCCACCCCCCTCCCCTCCCCCCACACACACACACACACACACCATATCAAACATTCTGTCTGGCATCCCTGTCTCCCAGGCAGCAGAAGCAGCAGAAGGTGACAGCTTCTCTGGCCAGCCCGCCTCTCCAGGCCATAATTGGGGTGCAGGCGCCAGCCAAGCCTGGGTATAATTGGAAAGCAACCAGGAACCTGTATGGAAGGTTGTCCACGTCTCTGCCTTTCTCTCTTTTCACTGGCCGCCTCAATTATTTCCTTAGTGAAAGACTTAAGCTTCAAATCCACAGGACTCTGTATTCTCCTCTAAGCACCAGAATCAAACTACTTTCACTGTCAATAGTGCTGTAGTGAATGCACTGGGAATAGATAGTTGTGAGTAAACCATTCTGAAGGAGTTGGCATGTTGCTTTGAAGAATGCTCTCAAATGTACTGGCACAAAAGTATATGAAACACACACACAAGCACATGTACTGTGTGAATGCATGAGGAATACATGTACGGATGGATAGACAGGCAGGCAGACAGACAGACGCACACAAGCAGAGAAACACTCGACTGACAGTAATTTGTCATTCTTTGCTTAGATTTTCTTTCTGCCTCCTGACAGGCCTTCATGTCATGGTGAATACCCTCCTGCCTCCCAGAGGCACTGCCTTTTCCCTGGAAATGTAATTAAATCTCTTTTGGATTACAATGGAGAAAGCTGAAAGAGAGTGAATGATGGGCATGCCGTTCCACACATTGAATAAAAAGGGAGAGGGGTGGGGCAGGGGCATTAGAATTGTGCCTTAATTTGGTTGCAGAAAGTCATTATCATTTAGTTAATAGCGTTTGTGCATAGTTTTGAAAGAGGTTTTAAAGAGGGATGTTGAGTAGATATTGTATCCTCCCTGTGTAAACTTGCCGTTGGCAAGAAAGCAAAAGTGTCTGAATTTGTTTACTTTATTAATAATTGACCTCTTACAGAACATAGTGATTTATTCTGTAGGTATTCACCCCATATTGTGACAAGATGAAATCAGAGGTGAGTTACAGTCTCATGGACAATCGCATGACTGGCATCACTGCCAATGAAACGAGTTTGTCTGAATACAAAATTTGAAATACAGTATGTATCTTACATTTTTAAGAAAAACTAAGAAATTACTTCCTGATTCTTTTGGAGTTGGAAGAATTCTATTCAAACCGATGGTTTGAACAGTTCCTTTTCCCCATCACCTATCTGCAAGTAATAACATGCCTTTAACAGTGCATAACAAGTGCTTTATGTAAGCCTGCATTATGCTAGTGGGGAATAAATGGATTTTCTGAAAGTAGGAACTTATGACGGCTAATTAGAGAGTTGGATGGCAAGTACGTGCTTAACTAAAAAGACTCTTTATCCACCCATAAAACTTAAAGCATTTCACAGTGACAGTGTTGCAGGCTTGGAAGAAAATGGGTGGGGAAGAAACTGCCCGTTTTACTGTTAATTCAGAATATGTTGTATGAAGTCCAGGACATTTTTCCCAAAACCTCTAAGCTCTTTCACGACCGAGCTATCGGCTTCACTAATTTAGTAATTTGGCACAAAAATGTTGCAATGCCTTTCTCTTGGCGTGAGACAGTGATCTATTTTTTCCAAAGCTGTTTTTATTCCCACTGAGTTTAATGCTTTGCTTTTGCATGGCCACCTTAACTTCCATTAGGGGATCAGAGAGTGTGCAAACATTGGCCTGATGGGAGGCTTAATCAATCCCTTAAGCACACAAGTCACAGCCGGATTGAAAGGCTGCCTGCTACTCCATCCCCCCCCTCCCCTTCTATTTACCTCACAAGTATTTGCCAATCCCGAAGGAGAAAAAGAAGAGCAGAAAAGATTCCTGAGGGGAGAAACGAATGCCAGAACGTTACTCTAGATCCCCTAATAGGAGTTGTTCGCGATTGGCCAGGGTCATGGACTGTTATACTTTTTTTTTCACATCTTCGATAGCTTAATTCAAGGAGGTATTAGGCAAAGAAACATGATCTGCATCTACACTCAAGGGGAGAGCTGTACGTGCAGCCTGTGGCCTCCTTGCTATTCCGCACATATCCCATGTCTCCTGTCTCCTCACAGCTAAGGCAGGTTGGAAGAGTAAATAATCTCAGAAGCCTGGTCTTTTCCCTGCCTCAACTTTGTTTCATGTTGCTTCGAGTAAGCTCTTTGTTGCTGCTTCTCTCATCTACCCACTGTCATGCCTGCCTTGTGTGGGACACTGTCTCTCACAACCCACCGTTAGGGACTCCAATTAGGGCTGAAGAAGCAGGAAGACTCCTCAAAAACAAGCGTGGCTTGGTCTTTTGTGTAGTGGGGCCAGACCCGTCTCTCCTTATATGCACTAGGTTTGCTCATCTTCATTTTTTTATAACATTTCTCCTGCGCTTTCATTAATGCCCTGTACAACCCCCTTCCCCTCACCCCGTCTTTGGGTTCTTCTAGAAGCTAAAATAGGAGTAGGAGTTACTAGGAGTAAAATCTAGTTTTCTAACAAATAACCAATGCATGCGGTCTTAATTGAATGCTATATCTTGGCAATATTGTGTGGGTAATTACAAAGTCGATTGTATAATCACAATGGATTATAAGTATTACGATTGCTGTTCTAATTAAGCAGAAAGATCCTTTGATATATGTACTGGAGGGATTTCTTATCAGACAGAAGTGATACAGTACCAGGCCAATAGCTACAATTGTATGTTGACTTTTATCTAAAACCGCAACATGTGAAGTGTTACAAACACATACAATTGGAAAATGGAGCTTCGAACCATAGGCCAATGTTTCTCTTAATATTCAATACAGGACAGACAGTTCATTATTTACTCTGTATAAATTAAGGTCAGATCAAATTGATTAACCCAAGCTCGTGCTGCTGCCCTTTAGATCTGTATCTGCTCTGGACTAAAAGATATTGACACCCTGACTCTCTCCTCATTGACAAGCATGTGGCAGGAGGCAAAGAAGCTGCTACTTGCCTGGCAGAAAATAAACTGTTGACACGAGTGTAGGAGACAAAGTCAAATACCTAGCAGCAAGTCAATGTAGATGATTAAATCAGTAAGGAAAACAGCAATCAAACAGGAGGGAGACAGAAGAACGAAGAGGTGTTACAAGAGACGTTTTCTCTGGTGGGGCTTTCTCCAGGTCAGATTGGGTTAGAGTGTGTTCAAATTCAGAACACAATTTCGGAAAAAAAAATTATGCCAGAGATGATCTAAACTGTAAATACAAAGATTTTTAAGGGAATACAAATGTCAGTCCAGGTATAAGAACCTCAGAAGTAGTCTAGTGCACTTGTCTGTGTGAGGCAAACCACTCCAGGTGCTGTCACATGTGGTACATACATTGTGCCACTGAGCCAAGCCCTGGCTGCCCTCCAAGCCTTCTAGTTAATTTAATCGATGCTGTCCACGACGAAGCTGGCGTTTCACCTCTAAGATATACAGCAGGGGCTGCGGCAAGCAAAAAAATTATTAGTAATGCAGTAACACAGCCTGACAGAAGTGTGAAATCAGGGACCTCCGCTGGTCACAGTTCAAAATCCCCATTAAACTCCTGTTGGAGACAAAGCAGATAAGCAAAGAATGATGCAGGACAACAATTACTGTTGATCTAACTGTACACATGGCATTCAAAAAACCCCAGTGGGCTCAGCAACAACTGCCAAAAGAACCATATTTCTTGTCAGATCCACTTTGTTCTGCATCTTCCTGTCTTTCCAGAGGGAAAAATCTGGTACTTTCTGTAAGTGAAAATAATTCTCAAAACTCTCTAATGCTTTAATACTATGCATTGATGGTGTTACTGTCTTTTTAGACGACAGTGGGAAAAGTCTCATTTAGCAAATACCAATTCAGCTGTGAGTGTGTCTGTGTCTATACTAAGGCAGAGGGTACGTGACAGGTTAGTGACTTGAGCTTGGGCATGTTGAGAAAGCTGTGGCTGTAACTAAGATCACTTGTTCACTTATTTTAAGTACTATAACATGGCTTGCATTTAACTGGTTATATAAAAGCTGTGGTTCAAATGTATTTGACCAGACATAAAGTATCAAAGAATCTGCCTGGGGCAAAAGAGAGAAACGTTTTGGGGAGACAGTTGTAATCTTGAACATTGTCTCACTCTCTAATGACTGCTTTAGAATGTTAATAGAATTAAAGAAAGTTTAATGACTGAACTGCATAGTACAGTAAGTAAGAATTATTCCATAGAAGCCAGATGTTTGACAAGCTAGGTTTCAAAATCCATTACACACATTAGTACATTTACTGTACTTGTTATTTATCACACGAGTTGCAGCTTAGGTGAAGTGTCTCTGTCAACAAGCATTGTTCTTTCTCTCTCTCTCTCTCTCTCTCTCTCTCTCTCTCTCTCTCTCTCTCTCTCTCTCTCTCCTTATATGTCTTTCTTTCCGTCAAATGCTTAGAAACCCCACAGCCACCAAGCTGAACTAATGAGGTCATCAACATGTCACTGTTCATAAACATCTGTCCTGGGTTTACAGGTAACAACTTCATTATGGCGGTGTCATAAGTGTCATGCAACTCTAGGTGACATTTAGTTTTAGACGTCAGTTATATTGCTGAAGCCCGATATCACATCTCAAATACTGTAAGATGCTATTTCTGAAAGGTGAAAGGGCACTATCAGATTCTGTGCAAAGAGATGGAATACAAAACAGAAACATTAGATACAGTTCAGCAGTATTCAGACACACTGTAGAGTGACAGAGGTGGTTGGTGAAAATGATTGTGCGATCAGTAACCTTGACCAAAAAATGTGGATGTGTCTAACTACCAAAGCTGATCCTTTGTTTAGCTCCCCGTTGCCTGGTTACAGCGATGTAGTCTTGTGTCATCTCAGTGAATAACATGACACTGAAGATACCATAAAGCTCTATCAGATGACAACAAAGGCTAAAAAGGGGCAGTCCTAGGTAATATTTTACTGCATTTCCTCTTGTATTGGTAAGAAAGCCACTTGAGAGAACATTAATGGCCACTGAAAGGAGTGTTAAGTAACCACTATGGTGCACTATTTTATGTGGTCAAATGTTTTTATCCACTTGTCCCTAGGCAGTGACAGGGGGATACAAGGCTGTGTAGGGGATTGTCATTGGGTGGTTGGTTGATTTCCAGTGGTTATTTAAATGGCAAGTAAAGTAAAGAGGGATTTTTCAAACCAAGTCTTATACCTAGCTTCTGTATTTCTTCCCTTGTCAGTATTGGCCCCAATCCACAATTACAACTTAGGAATGGTGAGAATCCTAGTTGGAAATGGTTCCTGTATACTGTGCACCCACTGGGGTGGTGAATATGAAAGACTGATGAGGTGGGACAGTATTAATGCAAGCCATCATTGTGGTTATTGGTAACACAGCGGAGATAAACTAAAATGCTATTTGGCACACATTCCACGTTGCCCGAAATTATGTAGTGCCAGTAACATGCTGCCATCTTATATTAATTCCACTAGTACCAGACATTATCTAAGAATTCCTTCTGATGCAAAAACAGGCTAAATGACAATGCTTAACATCTGCAGATCCTAATTACAGATCCTTTGGGAGATCTAATCTGGGACAAACCTCATCATTAATGATGTGAACCAGCCTCTAATGCAATTCATCTCTGCTGTTCTTGCCAGATCACACCACAAACCACACTCACTTAAACATATGCAAATACTGTATACTCAAACAAACCCACACATGTACACTCACTAACACACACAAAACACCACACATACTATCATACTATCTAAAAAATAAATCTTTCATCGGTCCAAAAATGTGAGAAGACCACAGCGAACAGGTCACACAATAGTGACAACCCCTCTCTTTTGTAAGAAGATACTTAAACACGCTCACTTTTAAGGTTGACTGCCCCAGTTACTACTGTCGTGGAGGTGGTGGGGGAGACTTACAGCATTTCAAAGGCATGCCTCGAGGGATGTGAGGGAGACAGACCCGTTCATAAGAAGGAAAATAAATGTGATCTGGTAGAGTGGAACAAATGTATTGAAATTTAAGTCTAAATAGACAGCCAGAGATGCAAAGGCCCTTTTCCCAAGGAAAAGGTAGAATATGGCACACATCTGCCACTCCTACTGAAGCTGCGGATGCTGTAATAATTTACCATTGTGATACAGCCAAGGTGGAGGAGCTAATGCATACCGTCACAGGAAATTAAAAGCAGGAGGCCATTTTGGGGAGTAATTCTTTTGGTTTCCTCATCCCCTAGAACAGCTAGATTGATAGTCCTCTAAATGTTGCTCTACATTTAGATGTAATCAGGACAGCCTTATCTGAAAAGATGAAAGACCTCTCTATTCTGGGGTTCATTCCATTTATACTCCATAAATGACACAGCCACTTAATTCATCAGTGTGAAATCTCCCACCACACATGGAAAGTGCCACAGTCTAATCCATATCACTGAACGGGCTAGTAGGAATGGCTGAACAGATGAAGATTGTAAGAGTTATGAAATATGCCATTTGACAAAATAAGTCTCCAGTCACAATATAATGACTCAGCTCTAATTATTTTTGAATTATTTAAATGTGTGGGCCAACTTTAGTGTTTAGCTTTTAGGGCTTTCATGATAAAATGTTTCATATTACAATATCACAATCAAAGGCACTGAGTGACTCAGTGTTTATAGGATATGTTGTAATACATCAGAGTACTGCCAAAGACTCAATTTCCCAGAAAGCATCAGCAGGGTGGGGGCGAAGAAATAAGGCAATGCCAACACAGCAAGAGAGAAAAACAGTGTGCGTTCATCATTCTCGTGTGAATAGACATGAGTATCTTGTGTCCGTATGTTCACAGGCCGCATTTGACATGGAAAAAGTCTTAAGGTGAGAGTCAGCATGTTGTTTATAGGGTCTTAAACATTTAAACAACATATTTCACGACGTTTGAAGTGTTACATGTGCTTTAAATTGCTTATTTACATGCTATATGTTATGGGTTTGCGTGTGTGTAATGTTTCGAAGACAAGCAGAATGTCATCTCTGTGGCTCGTAATGAACTTTTCTATATAAATGTACAGCAGCATCAAATGAAAAGTTAAGAACTTATTCTTCATCAGTGTCTATAAATAAGCTAGCAATAAAGCAAAGCATCAATTTTGATTTAAAAAAAACTTCCACAGTAGGATCCCTGGAGGGAGATGAAGTGTAAACAAGCAGCAGTAAACAAGAGTGCTCAAATAGAGAAGGAGGAGCCGCAATCATTAAACTGATAAATCACTTTTTTAGTCTTTGTAGGTAAATTAACCATTGGGGAAATGCGTCCTATTCCACAAAGTGAAAACATACGGTTTCCATGGGTACTGTAGGACAGTAAAAGCAAAACTTGACTGGATTGATTACCATTATTAGGTTAATGTTTAAATGAATGTTAATTTGACACATTTTTCTCTTAACCATTAATGTACAAGACATGTAGGTATACTGGAGTTCTAATGCTATTTTGAGAAAAATGAAATGTTCTACCTGGTGTCCAGTTATCTTTCCGTCTTGATTGGCTGAGTAATGTTATTCAGGAAAGGTCAAGTGAGTAAGTTAAACCTTATGCTACCTAAGAAAAAAGGCACATGGACTATGCTGCTGTGCTGTATTTACTGTACTATACTCTAGTCTGAAGCCAGTAATGTTATATTGACTTGGGCTGACAATACACTGAATATGTTCTGACAATCCATGTAAGATCTGTGAAGAGATACTGTACAATCCACTTGTAGCGATAACATTTTGAACAAACATCTGACATGGATACTGAGCTCTGCAACATATTGACATGCTTTACATAAATAGTCAAGACAGACAACATTTTTTTAAATAATATAAATAATATTGATGTGTTTATCACTATAGAAACATTCCATCACCACAGACAAAATGAGCATTCATCACATATACAGCAACAGACAACAACAAATGTTACAGACAACAACAATTGATACAAATAACATCACAGTTTTCCATTGTTCTCATGCTTTTGATTAAGTACATTCCATGTTAAGGCCTGAAACTCTTAGGCCCAGCTTCCCAGACATGGATTAAGCCTATTCCTGGACTTTTTTTCAATGGAAATCTACTTTTAATTTTTTTTATTTTCATCTTACTTTAGGACTAGGCTCAATCCATGTCTGGGAAACTGGACCTTAGCGTTCATGGTTATGATTGATGAAATGCATCTGTCTGGGTTGCATTGATTACATTTGTTACGCTTTCCACAATCCCGTTATCTATCACTTTGTGCTTCATTTTGTGTTTTACAATACACACATTGCATTCTTTAGAAATGAAATAGAAAAGTGTCTTAAAATAAAGTGGTTTGATGAGTTTTAATTGCACTTCTTCCAACCAAACTAGAGAAGACAATGTCGAGAGGTCATAAGACGCTAGTCATAGGACGTGACAGTACTGGACAGAGAACAGTTTACTACATCACACATCAAATAAATAGAAGTTCTGTCAGCAGTTTAATTCATTCACTTATGAACATTACCATAATTTAAGTGATAAATGTATCCATATATTATTCATGGAATGATGATTAACTGGATGCCACCAGATTCACAACCACAGAAAGCTGTCATTAAATTCTAATTAGTTCTACGTGAAGTAACAAAGAACCTGGTTACTTAAATCATAAATATTTATAAGGCTCAACTTGGAGAGCACTGAGATAAATAAATACACCTTTGAGATAATTACCTTATCTTTACCTTAAACCCTGCTGTTGATCAGTGACTGGTACTACAAACTTTCTAATATAATTAGGACATGCATTCCGCTTCCTTGCTGATAAATTGTACTCCTTCAGAGAGCATATCTATCAATTTTATTTTTTAAATTCAATCACCCTATCAGCGGATTCAACATTATTTGTATGTCAAAAATCACCGATTTATTTCCCAACCGAAACCTGGCAACCGCATCAAAGCCTGTCCTGGTGCTTTTTGAAGTGTGGGGTCACTCAGAACCTGCCCATGGAGATCTGCCAGGTGACAGTTAAAGGAAGCAGATTATTCATCTAATGGGTTGCTAGATGCAGACACAAGGCTTTTGACATGGCCTGTCACGGAGGGGAATTACTTTTTGGTGACCTGAGGTTATCTGTTGACCATAAGCTTAATAACCCCATGCCTTACATCCACCCAGTGAGGAAGTTCTGTCAGAAAGGGGTGGGCTGACACAGGGGAATAGACAAGACTGCCTGCCGCACTGCCCAGTTCTGCTGTGTGTACATCAGAGGAAGTAGAATGGTTTGATTGAATACCAATGGAGCTGGACTCAATTGAGCTAACCCCACATGACTCTAAGGTTTGCTTGGAAGATGGATGGTGTGCTTAAACGTTGGTTTTATTCCATTGGGGTAAAATGATGTTCGTAGACCCAACTTCATCCAAGGAAGGGCTTCCTCTTCTCTCAGGTTCAGCTTCCCATCCTACTCTCAATCATTGAGCTCAGCATTGAGTCTTCATTTAGTCTGCAGTGAGTACAATACAGCTAATGCACTTTCATATCTGTCCCAGTACGTTGTTTAAAATGATGTTACCTGTTGCTACAACTTGCTGTATGATTATATAGCCATTGCTGTGCTATTATGTATAATTTAATTTTAAGTTTGATCCTTGGATTGTTTGTAATGTTTCAATGTGTCAAAGTACTCAATAACAAAGTTTCCATTATATTTCAGTATTTCCCATGTGAATCCAAGTGAACTTTGTGAATCCTAGTGAAACCTAAACCTCAGTCAGTGTTTAGTCAGGGTTGAACCCTCAGAGACATCTCGTCTGCTATCATCTTACACAACCGACACGAACACCTTGTTATCACTTGGGCGAGCAGTGGTGCTAAACAAAGCTGATCGGTAAGGCTGTCTCAGGATTTGTATCGAGTGATTTACAGTCATAGTAATAATCTTTTAATGGCCAGGCTTGGTCAGTGTGAAACAGCCTTCTGCTAGCTCTCCACAGTGATTCTGCTCTGGATTTCTGTGTTCTCAAGTTACATCCACAGCCTATTGACTGCAGCCACTGACACCCTCCAATCAATACATCAAAGCACTATAGCAGTCACCTCGCCATTGCAATTTCATTGATCCTTCTTGGATTCCACAAAAGGTTATATAGAGTGAAGTTGTGAAGAGTCCAAGGCTACTTCCAAAGCTATAGTTTACAGGCAATTTTCAACCAGCGGGAACACTGACTGCCTTTTTTGAGTGGTCTTCTGATTGTCAGGTTGTCCATGTGGCTGAAAATGCCTTGTAGTGTTTGGTAATATCAGGTTTATTGAACAGTTACAGGTTAGGATGTATTCTTAAAGAGGTATACAGCGTGTTAGGTTCAAAATGGGATTTGGGTTTGAAGAACATTTCAATAAATTATGTGTAACAGCTGCCAGCAATGTTTAATAAACATTAAAAAACAAGAGCTTCCCTCAATGTGTGTTACATATTATAGTGATTTCACTACACCAAACGGCACTAGATTCAAGCTAGTTTCCACTTCTCTGTTTTAAACCTGCCCGTTTGTACTGTATGTGCCATATTCACTGACAGATGTGGTCGGCTGATGTCACAGACTTGGTGAACAATGTCAGATTAATGATAATGTGTTGCAGACTGTAAACCATTGGTATTCAATTTAGAACCTGCCTTTGACACCTCACCTTGTTGTTCAGCCAGAGTGAAGTGTGGTTCCATAACAGCATATTGATGTGTAGAAACCATGAAATGGTGCCTTCTGTGGTCTATGAGAGATGTGAACCATATCTTGTCAGCAAGCATCAGCCACACAGACCACTCATTGGAAAAAAACAGATGCTACATAGCCAGTAATTCAGTTCATCTTCAGCCAGCTGTTTGGTGGGTTTAGGAAAAACCCTAATATAGATTGACATGTTGGCATGAGAACACAATGTATGATAGTTTCCTGTGCTAGAAGTGGGACTACAACGTTACTACTATTACTATAAACATTACCACATACAACCCCACATTTTAGAGATACTACAGCTGTGGAAATGACTACTCACTTATTAAAATCCTGCTTTCAGTCAGATTTCTTGTTCAAAGTGATTAAAAGTATTAAAAGCACAGGGGTCTTGATGACTGAAATGACCAGGCGACCATTAGGCTGTGAGTCCAGCCGAGGCGGAGACAAGGCCAATGCTAACCCTCACTGATGGAGGGGTTAAGGTTTGTCTGGGCAGAGTGGACCCAGGTGTGCAGCCCAGAGCAGCTGTTTCAGGGCCAGCTACAAGTTCATTGACGATCTGCGGACACCCTCTCCAGCTGAGCCAAATCCTGTTGTCTGTGCTATATTTAATACCGTTGTGGTTAATTAATAGGCTTCTATTAATAACAATGAGAGCTGTTAGAGATCTCTTTTCTCACAGCTCCCTGCTGTAGCAGTAGAACAGCCTGGCAGCCATATTCTCTGCATTATTGATGAAGCGGATGACTCAAAGAACTCTGAAAGCAAGACTTGGTTTCTGTAATTTAGGCTAATTAATCTTGATTGTGCTAACTTGCAACAGGTTTATGTATGTAGGTTATATGTATTTGCACAGACAAACACAGTCGCATACTATGCTCAGACACATTATTCGTAGTGTACAGCACACTAAATGAGGATAAATATTTTTTTAAGAGCAAGTAAACATTTTTAAGACAGCCTCATACACAGTTCAGTCAATGATGTGAGAGTGAGGTCAGCCACAGTCCATTCATTCCAAAAGCAGGGGAAAGGTACATTTAGGACATCTTGATACATTGCCATGCAAACTCCCACTCAGTACGCCACAACTATTGAGGCTTGACAAACAATAATACTTTCTGGGCCTAAATAATAAATGGCCAGTTTGGATTCCCGCTGGAGAGGCCTTGTTGTTGCTGTAATATCTCTTGCAACCCACCCTTGGAAAGAAAAGCTTTCTAAAAGCGGTAAATGTCCGCGATTCAGTTCAGGTGAACTGCTTCACTTGACCTTTAGTGAACCATTAAGGAACCGATGAGATGGAGTGGGGAAGTGGGGAATTTCTGGAACGTTAAGTGGTTGACTGAATCCAAGGATTTTCTAACTTTCCTTTGACAAAATGGACGCTTTATGATTGATAACTTGACATTCCTAAAAACCTTCAAAAAAGGTGACCACGAAGGCGACAGACTTGGGCAAGAGTTTCAAACTACAATAAACAGCTATTTCATGAATAACTTACCACCTTTCATACTTTGCTGCTGTGTTTACATAATATTTAATGACAGCTAAAACACATTTCATTGTAGTAAGCTAAAACATTTAACTTCCCAATTTTTCATGTGATTCAAAATAGATAAAAGTATTATGTATTGCAACCGATTCAGTTTTCATTCTCTTCTTTTTTTAGATTGGTCTGCAGACCCCTGCAGTTTCTCAGACTTTGTACTTTGTACAAAGACTGTGTATTTGGTTGAGCTGCGTAAGAGCAGTGAGCCTAAGTGAAAATGCTCCCTGGCAGTTAAGTCTTGTGGGAGTGGGGCTCTGGAGCTCCAAGTTAATTGGTTTGTCGCAGCCATGGTTGACTTGGATACATCAAGGAACGTTCTCACTAGTGCATATTATAGGCCAAAAGCCGTGGACAAACTCCAACATCCCGAGACCCCAAGGCTTTCTACCTTAAGCGATTGTTCCATTTCTTCAAAGTTATGTTTTTTTTGTTTTTTTTAAAGGGTGATATTTGATTTGGAACATTTTGAGTGGAACATCAGGATTGGGACCTATTCTCAAATCTTACTCTAATATTTATTTTCCTTTTGAGGTGTGACAAAGTCCAAGCTAATTTCATCCAATCAACAACCTTTTCTTACTTATGCAATTTGACAATGATGCTGACATTTTACTTTAAATAAAAATTTTGACAAACAAGAAATGCAGATATTGATAAATGACTAATTGAATTTTGTCTGTGTGGCGGTATTTAAAAAGAGTTAATTGATTGTATTATATTTAAATCTGCACATATCCTAAATGAGAGAGCTGCATACTCATTTGAATGGAGGTTTCATCATAATCACCAATCAAATTTTTTTTCTGTGCTAATTAGCGATGCCTGATGAAGTTCCCAATCAATATGGAGATGAGGAGCACATCAATTTGTTTTGACTCTTCTGTCATCATCTTCAGAACCCTGCTTCAGCTGAATTGCCGGAATAAATATGTCAACATTGCAGCTTTCTATGTTTCCAATTGGGCTTGTTACATGCATCTTAGATTTGAACTGAAAAGCATATTTTGCTAACATATCTAAGATATCTAACATAAGATATCTACTTATGTTTTTATTGATAAATCATTACATTTATTAATTAGTTGCGTTATCAGGAACTATTTTGATTGAGTGGGGTTGAACCATATCCAGTATTTTGTTACCATTTATTCTTACTTGTGATACAACAATGCACACACTTTGCCATTGCACAACAGTTTGCCATTAAAGAATAATCCACAGAACCTGTCAATCCCTTCTGTATTACAGCGCAAGTAACTACTTCACCACCATGATTTCAGCTCAGAATCTTCGCTCTCTTCAATCCTCTCTCCCTTCCTCTCTTTCTCTCTCATGTGTGGCTGGAGGTGATCCCTGACAGGGAGGGTTGGAGCTCAGTGTGAGGGGGGTCGGGTTATTAACGTAAAAACCACCGGATCAGCAAACACAGCTCGAGAGACTGATGAGGCTCGCCTTCTGACTCAGGGCTTCTCATCACCCTTAAACCAGAAGAATTTACCTCCTGTCAGTGAAGACACAAGGAGGAGGCCTTCTCCCCCACATGGTATAAATATACACAGAAATAGTGTTCAGGCATCTGAACAGAACTGAGGCCACATTCCGATGCATTCCGTTTGCTAATGATGAGAGACAAGATATGTTCATCTAATGAAGAATAATTAGGATTCCATAATAATGGCCGCTTGATAAATACCATGGACTGAACTCAGCAGGTGTTAAAGAATCCGTTTACGGTTCCTCTGGCAGTGTTACTCATCCTAGCATCCTACCTTTGTAGCAGCCCCCTTCTAAGGAAACGAAACATGTCTGGTGATGCACAGCAAGTTCTTAAGCGGTAAGCAGAAAGTTTGCATAAAGGCTGAGTCATGTAAAACATCTTGTCGTGCCTGAGTGCAAAGTATACTATTAGCACATCACAAGGAGCTTATTCTCTGATGTCAAGACTCTCCAGTGTGAGTGGGTTATGCAAGGCCGGGAATATCAAAGTGCTCCAAGAAATTCTGTGAGACTGAAAAAGCCATGTAATGCTATTCAGGAGTTTATGGAAAATAGCTGGTCACTCGACTGCAAGTGTGTTGGGAAACAAAACACTGAGTGAAAATAGTTTGAATCATTTTCTCTGCTTGTCGAAAATAACACACAGCACTGTAATTTAACTTTGTGGCTTCTTGAGGGAAGGTTAATGTGATGATTGGTAACCCCTAACAACCACAGAGAAGGCTACGCTTTCTTGTCAGTCCTGTCTGTTTGTCACACGGATGTGCCATCTTCTTTTTGCAGCGTTCACTGAAGCCATTTCATCCACTACTTTCAGAACCAATAGAGCACTTCTTACATCAGCATAGTGCTTTTGAACCTCATCTCCAGAATCTCTGCCATACTGTATTTGTGCAAAGTTGAGTGCTTTGAAAACTACACGCCTTTGTTGAACATGAAGAAAAAAAAGCCAGCAAGTAAATCATGGCCCATTGCCATGAATAACAGTGGGGTGGACACTGGATCCAGCTCCTGGATCGCTTATCACGCCCACTTTAAACAGTTATTTTAAGAACGATGTGTATTAAATATGTATTATATTCAGTATAACAGTGACTATATTAGAAGATAGACAGTACATACCTGTAAACATACTAGCTTCTAGCCAGCAAGCCCACAAAATGCCAGGATAGCCAACCCATAAAAATAAATAAAAAATTGGCAAAGCCCAAAGTGTAGGTGACCAAGAACCACCCAAGTCATTGTCTAAAAACTGCCAGGATAAGCAGGCCAATGTCTCCTGCCCTAAGATTGCGCAGCGTAGCCTACCAAAATTGAGAAATTATGATTTAAACTTTCAAAGATCAAAAGATGTTGACTAGTTTGATTCATTGATTGCATAGAAACCTGGTAATTTTTATTGCAACGTAAATTAACGTGGAAAAATTGTTTGTGAGGAGGGACTACACTGCTTTTGTGTGGATAGTTTTTTAGTACCCATATGAACAGGCCGCGCCTGCTGATAACTGTCACCATCCCAATGCCAGTTCATTCTTATTAGAGTTGATGCATGGTTTATAAATAATTTATCACCATTGGTGAGGCGAAGAACAAAGAGAGAGCTTGTTGGAAAAAGTTTGTGCTGGTGTGTCTGTTGATGAGGCGCTCGGTCTCAGGGGCTGCTCGTGTTCCTCCTCGTTCTTTACATCCTTGTTTCACTCCTCCCCCAGTGGAGGGTGACAGCACTGTCTTTCCTGTCGACATCACCAACATGCCAGCTATGTTGGCAGCAGTCAGGAAGTGTAAAAAATTGAGACAGCTTCATGACCCTCAACAACCTCTAGGAGGAAAGTCAGAAGCCGTCTTCTGCTGTTTACACGACAGGCTTTGTTAGTGGAGCTCAAGCACTTTAAGATGACAGTAAACGAAGATCGGACACTGATTAAAGACTTACACCTCTTGCCGTCAAAGTGTCTTTCATCCCATCAAAGCTAGACAATCTGTTAACATGCTGTTAATTTTAGAGAAAGCCCAGCTTCTCCGATGTCAGTTTTAATTGCCAAGTGGTTGGTGCTTAGCTTACGTAATGCCACTAACTTCCCTGCCTTTTCTGCAAGGGAATGTGTTATGACTGACTATTTAAAATGATATGGATAAATGTAAGCAAAAGCTTTCAACCTGTTATACTTGTATCCGACCTTATAGGTGTCGGTTCGAAACTATTTTCTATAAAGTGTTTTCATCAATTCCACTTTCATATATTAGTATGTATGCTAGAACAAATAAAGTCTGTCACCTCTGAAATAACCATCATACTGCATCTACAGATTTCCAGTTCAGTTTGTCTATTAGAGAGACATGATTGAGTGTCATGCTACACCCTCAGTGAGTTTGAGGACATACGCACTATGGGATGCCACAACAAATCAGCAGAGTTGCATGTACATGGTGATACACTGTCTGCAATCCTGACATTATCAGTAGAGAGTGAAGACGACAGTAAATATTTACTTCCAGCCATTTTACCCTTGAGCTCAGCTCAGAGATGCGGTATTATACTGGATGTCACACAATGCAAAGCCAGAAAAACAACCAGGACATGTATTCCTCCAGTAGTTTACAATGTCTCCATGGCCCCTCAATACTACACATGATTCACGTCCGATACGGAACAATGTAATTTCTGCAATGGTTATTTCTAACCAATGTAAGCATTCAAGGTCAAGTGCATTGGCTTGGCAATAATGTTTTGTGTGGATGCAGAATGTATCCAATCAAACATGAGGAGGTACTGTTCTGATAATAAATGGTCCCTTATGGGATCAATAAAGTATCTTAATAGGGCTGAGGTTTCCCTTGATAATTCATATTTTTGCTGCCTATTCTAAAATGTTTGGTCTTTAATGAGCATTTATCCGGATGCTGTGTCAGGGTTTTCTTTAAGTATACTGTAACTAAATATAGCACCACATCACTGTGCAGATTTTGGCGTTATACTGTACTGTACATGCACACATTCACATACTCCAGACCAGGGTCGGAGTGGCCATCGGCAGAGTCGGGAGAATTCCCGAACGGCCGGTCATAATGCAAAACAAAACAAAACAAAAATTACACACAGTCATGGGCCGGTCTGCGTGTCAAAGTCCCGGGCCGTTTTTCAGTCCCAGTCCAGACCTGCTCCAGACATAAACACACTTCAGACATACAACTTACTTTACATGGTTTAGCTTCATTGAAATGTGGTTCTTATGCCTACACAGCAAATCAATATCTGCTGTGTAGAGCATTAGCCTAGTCTAGAGTGAGTTCAATTGACCTTTGTACCTCTAACTTGCACTTGTTTTCATGGCATCAACATAGCATGGTGTAATGACTGAACTTGTCACTCATTGCTCACTCCCTCTCTCCCAACTGTCACTGTGGAATGTGTTGCTCCCGTGGTAGCCCAATTGCCATGTGAGACTTTAATAAGGCGATGGAGTCTTTGGCAGGATCAGTACATTTGGGAAATCCATAGAGGCACTTATGATTGACTCCAAGTGCCAACGTTAAAAAACACCCCTCCAGATGGGAGTGATGGCTGATGGTTGATGGTTTTAGTAGAGGGCAACTGTCCCTTCGTTTGGTTGATAAGCGATCATTGCAGATGAAGTAGATGCATGTCCAGTATGAGGTTGCACTCTTTGTATTCAAATACACAAAGCTTGGCAATTTTGGCATCTGCTTGCTGTGGATCCAGTATGTTAAAGGACATTTCCTGAAATCTTTAAGCATATAAATAAGGCTATAGTGCATACTGTAAGTGCATGTGTCAATTAATAATTAACACATTGCGCTTTCAAGGGCTTTTTCATTTAAAATAGCATTGGCAATGAGAGGTAGTTGGAAGCACTCCCTGAATACAGTTAAAGGACCTTCATGAATATATAAGGACAAAGAGGAAGACTGACTTTCAAACTAGGGTGAATGACTGAAAGGATTAACCCCCTCTAAACATGCATTACCCTGATGAAAATTGTTAATCGGGGGAGAAGTGAAAAGATACTGTAGCCCCAACATTTACATTTTTTGTATTACATTTTGATTGTACTCAGGTATTTCCAGTGCCATTATGGGTTCATGTGACGTGACTTCCCCAACACAAAATGGTCCCACAGGGATTTTGCTATTGATTTATAGATTGCACAGATCAATGAAGACAATAGCACTCATGTAAATCAGTATGATGAGAGAAATGTCAGTTTCACTAGTAACTGAGTGACTAAAGGCAAACAGTGCAGTAAAAGCAGATTCTGGACAGTTGGTTTATGAACTAAGAAGATCTTAAGCCTCTTACAGAGACCATACAAATGCCAGACAGGCTTCTCTGTAGTCAGGACTGCTGCTAGGCTTGGCTAGTGACAGACAGTGCTGACTCATTTTTCCTACCTCTTCATTTCACTGACTTATTTTCACCATAAATCCTAACTAAGCTTGGGTGTCTGGCTCCCCTGCTCGTTCCGTACTCAGTCATCATGCTATGGGAACCCCTGGCTACATACAGTATCTGTCCGTCCAGGAGCCCTAAATCAGAGCACTGATTGAAATGTAACATTGTAAACCCCCCAGTGGATCTAGCAGGCCCCCTGTTTGGATGCTAGCAGCCAAAATGCCAAGGCTCTAGATCATAACAGCTATGTAGTGGGTTTTCCTATGATGGTGGGAACAGGGAGCCATTGAATGGCCTCCATAAAGGCTTCATTCAGGCCCCTGGCAAGTCCCTGCATGGCCCTCTGTGCACCTGCGGCTGCCTAGGGGACCCAGAGACCAGAGGAGGAGAAGATAGAGAGAGATTAAGGAAGACAAAATGAGAGAACGGTGTACATAAACTGCAAAAAAGAGTGATGGATTCCCACTAAGCATGTGTCTAGCATCGCCAAAAGGGATATACACTCTGTTAGGCTTTGGACATGACAGCCAGAGTTAGGAAGAAACATGGACAATAATTTAAGTGAAGTCAAAAAAATCACAGTGAAATTCCCTTTTTTAACATGGGGGAATATGTCAAAACAGGCGCTGACCCGTAAACTGAGAGATATGCCTGGGATGGGGCACTGATTACACAAACGTCTATAATGTTCCTCTTAATGGACAATGTGTCAGCCTGTTTTTAGCAGTAATAACCCTTTATTTAAGTCGTTTGTCTCAAATTCAAGCATTGCTTCAGCTACATGGTCTTTACCCCTGCCAATGTAATGAGACAGAACGGGCAAGAGGACAGTGCGTCAGGTTGATGGTGGCTAATCACTGTCCACTATAAATGAGGGAGAATGTCTAAATGCTTTTGTTTTGGCAAATTAACTTCACTTACACATTTTTATTTAATTTATGTATCATGTCATTTTGTACATTAAATCACACAAATACAGTACTTTATCTGTGCAATTGAATGCATTTTACCATGCCACTGCATGCAAAACATGACCTAAAAACATGACCTAGTGTATAGCCAACTACATGATTAATAGGAACATCCATAGGTGCAGTATAATCACACTATGGTAGATGTCTCTAGGCAGCAGAGTTCAAACATGTCTGTGTGTTTGAATGTGTGTCCGCGTGTGTGTGTGTCTTATGTTTTGTGTGTGTGTTTGAGTGTAAATGTACTGTCCTGTAGGTGTGTGTGAGCTGGGCCCCACTGGTCGGCCAGGACACCATCTTCCTCTTCACTGCAGTGGGCCTCTAAAAGCAGGCGCTATTCTAGGAGCAAGGTAACAATCAACATGGCCAAGATCATTAGCCTCAGTGTCCCCCCTGGGCCAGAAACAGAAAATAACTTTCCCTTTTTCCTGGCATCTGCAGATACTGGGGTAAATGAAGACATACAGCTCCCAGGTCCAGCGGCCTCCTCAAGGTAACCTCTGCTGTCAGCACACATTTACTAATGCCGCCTGCAAGGGGGGTTGGGAGAAATAATATGCCACAGAGGTAATGCTCCTAATAAAAATAAATATATAGTGCTCCCATTTCATTTCCATGAGTGAAATTACAAAGAAGAAATTTGCCTTAGTACAGTAGTTTTCACAACACATTTTTCTTATTCCCTTTACGTCACATTTTCTCTGTTACCAAAGGTAAGTTGTCTGGACTAAATACCACTATAATTTCCTCATATTTCAATTGTATGTACTGTATATGCTTATAAACCGAGGTAAATTCAGCTGAAGACCCTTTCTTGACAGTTATTGGGTTGTTGAGTTGCATTATGTTTTGATAGTTAAAGCCCTGAATGTATAATTATGATTTTGACAACTGGGCATCTTGTCATCATAGACTCTTCTGCTCTTCTTTCATAAACTGACATGAACTTTCAGTGGATTAATTGAAAAAGAAAAATTATATAAGCGTCTACTGTCTGTCGGCACAAGTACTTCTGATAAGTACTTCATTATCCACTATAAAAGGAACCCATGGTTTTTACCATGTTGATATGACCAGCAAGATCAGTCCTCCTGATCATGCCTGAAGACTTGAGAAGAGATTCCAGTAGGGTCAGCACTCATTTAACAGCATGATATCATGATCCACTGTAAGACCCAATGATGAAAGAATTATAACAGTACATGCTTTTGGGATCTTCCAGTAGATCATGTCGAGAGGCAATGAGTCCATGCATGTTTTAAAAGCATGTACTGGAGATGTAAGCTTTCTACCAGTTAAGATAACTGAAATGAAAGCCAACATGGAGTGCATGTCTGAAAAGCAGATTGCGTCCTGCGTTCTCTGTTTTCTCATTTTCACTCTCTGTAATCGCTCTCTCTTTCTGTTTCTCTATCTCTCTCTCACACAGTCTTTCCCTCTCTCTTTCTCTCTCATTCTGACAGCAGCAGGCTCCTTTGGGAGGTAATTAAGAAAAACTCAACTGAGACACACACAGCAGCTGCTGAAAACAAGGCACTCAACACTTTTTTCTCTCTGCATTACAATAGCAAAAGAATTGTGGTTGGGAGGGGGAAACTAGGGACAGAGGAACTTCGAAGTCCTCTTTAGGGAGTGATGTCAAAAAACATTGCCGCTTTTGTAGTAAAAACTTTTTAGGTACTATAGGGATCCTCTGAAACAAGTTTTGTGATACTTATTCTTCCACTTCTGTCATTTGTGTAAAAAATATGTAGCGGTTAAGACTTTTTATGTTTGTAGTTTTTGACTAGGAGATAGATAACCAGGTAATAAACATGCATTTGCATTCCAAATCACTAATTTCAATCACTTTTCCGTCTGGATATTCAAAGGCAATAAAATATTAATAATTTCTAGTTTGTGCTTCCATGATGTCTTCCATAAACACAGCGTGTGAGATCATTCCACCTGCTCTGTATGCTGTACCACATTGAGGATGTACTGGCAATTGATCATTTTTTATAACACACCAAGAATGGATGGATGGTCATGCTCATAGTGAGGATGAATTGGTGGTTATTCTATTGTACAGGAAGGAGGGATGGGTGGCCAGGTGTGTGTGTTTGCTACTCCAACAGTATGGATGAAGCCAATGTGAGCATTTCCCTTCTCTGCCCTTGTGGGCTCGTGGACCGGCAAAGAAAAAACTTTCATTAGGGCTTCAAATGAGTGATGGGTTGTATTGTGGTTTTAAGGTTTTGTGTTAACATTTGTAGGCCACCTTTCACTGACAAAGTTACATCTACAATAGGGAATGTATACTGTATATAGCATGTATGGAGTCAGGTGGCTGAGCGGTGAGGGAGACGGGCTAGTAATCCGAAGGTTGCCAGTTCGATTCCCGGTCATGCCAACTGACGTTGTGTCCTTGGGCAAGGCACTTCACCCTACTTGCCTCGGGGGAATGTCCCTGTACTTACTGTAAGTCGCTCTGGATAAGAGCGTCTGCTAAATGACTAAATGTAAATGTAAATGTATGGAGTCTGCCAACCTAAGAATTCCTATCATGAGGGAGGACAAGGGCAGATGAAACAAATCGCAGCGAGATAGAGAGAAAAAAAAGGTAGATAGAAGATTTTGAATGATTGATGACAAGATGTCCACCACCCACGTTTGCACGACTGCCCCTGGTGACGTAGATGCCAGGGAGTGATGTATGACCTCTTTAGGTGATTAGATGGTGAGTCTTGATAGGCAGTAAAATTAGTCTTTAGCGAGATGAAAGCATGGCTTTAGCCACTGCGCGTTTTGGGACTGGGACTACATCTCCCCCTGTGGCATTGACTTACCAGGGCTGCCTTTTAGCATGCTTTAATAATCCAGGGTTTTCAATTTTACACTTAAATTGGTGGAAACGAAAGGCAGGGGTGGTCACAAAATGGAGGATGTGCGCCCGGCTGTTAATGTCTACACTGGTGAACAGATCAGGTTCTTTGCAGACTATCCTCTGAGCCGATCTACAAAGGCATACGCCTGAGCTCAAATTAGTAGTATGATGCAACACAGGTACATTAATAATGTCTGTATTACTCATTGAAGGTCTCTGGGTAGAGAGAAGTGATTATGAATATCTTACACATGTTTAAGGCTCTGTAGAGATCTGTATCTCTGCTGGTTGTAGCATTTACAAGGATGTTACACATCTTGTGTTTTTATGTGGTCCAACAAACAGCACTGACATTCATGACTGCACAAGATTAATACACTCTTGGTTTCTTCTTTGGTGAATTACATGTGGCAGCCCAGTTGATTGGACTCTAACCCAAGGGAGAAAGTGCCAAATCATTAAGTTATTTAAAGTTCATTGAGTCTTTGTGGTTCATTGGGAATTAAACAACATTGGATCAATGTGAGGATGGAGCAGCATTGGCTGATATTAAGTAGATGAGATAGTTATAGTCTTAACCCCTACATCTAATTGCAGTGAGTACACCGCTTACCATTAAACTACCAGTCTGGTACAACTTTTGTCTAACACAACAAATACTCAACAAATGTGTTTTATTACTGTACGAAGGGCCACATCAATTTTACTTCCAATGATATACAAGTTGACCAAAAATGAAAATCCAAATCACAGAGCTTTAACTCTATGACAGCATAAAATTAGTGTTGTAAAATCGACCAAAGTATCACGCACTTGCAGGAAAATGACAATTGCCCCAGAAATGAATGATATTATCATGATGGGGATAATGAATTCAGTGCACAGACATCTGAATCCCCAGTAGGTCCTCCAATATGTTGATCATAAATGGGAAGGTCCCATGAAAACAGTGTAAAGGTCAACCTGGCGGGGGACTGTCTGCAAAATATGAAAATGTTCAGTCTGTGATTACAATCACTGTGTATCTTGCAGGCAATTATAATAAGTAACTTGTATGCATCTGCAAATCTAACTGCTTTAGATTTACTAAACATGATGTGAGGTGGAACTGGATGCCTTCTGCACCACTCATGAGAAAGACCGTTGCGGGTTTATGGTCCTGTTTGGCTGGTACTAAATGTTACATGACTTGTGACAGTATTAAATATCATACAGTTTAATATTATTTGAAACATAACATGAAATGCATTTGAATCTCTCCTTTCTAGAGGAAATGTGTGCCCACACCTGAAATAAAATGAAAATAAATGATTTTCAAAAACAGTCCAAGTAATTTTTCATTCTGCAGCCTTAAAAGGTCTGTCAACAAACAAGCTTTCTAACATTCATCAAAGAGACGAGGAAAGTTTAGTTCTCTTAACCCCACTTGACTCTGTTTGTGAGGAGCTGAAGTTACAATGAACACAACTGACAGGGAACCCTTGAGCTAATAGCAACCAGCAAAGTGTCTCTCTGGCTCTACGCTGTGTCTGAACTATTAATAATGTTCTATATAAACTAGCCTCTCTCTTGTTTAGACCCTTGGTACCATTGGAGCTCACCTAGCAGGCTTTGCCACTATAGTTGTCTTACGTTTGTCCTGAAGACACCCACGCCCCAGCACAGTACAACTAGAAGTATCAAAATGTCCATTGTATCAAGGAATAGGATTAAGATGACCATTAATAAGAGGAGAGATTTAGTTGAAGAGGGTCACAAAAGAACCATTCTACCAAAAGCCATGAATCTCGTCAGGATTTCCAGCCCTTTTAAAGGCGAGGTCCTGTTTGCTGGTCTCATGCACCAACTGTAAAAAAAAACATGTTTCTGCAAAGAGAACATCTTTCTCCAGACTTGAGGTGCAAGGTGTGTAATAGGTAGACCGGTCATTCTCTCGGTCCATGTTTTTATTTATCTGGCCACTCCGGTTTGTGTTGTTATATCGTCCCAAACAGCTAATCCAGGCATTCAGAGCCAGTGGGGTGATAAGAGGCAATAAAGGTTGTGTGTGGGAGGGAGGAGATGAGGAGACAGGCTTGCCCTGGAGATGAGCAGAAATAGAGCGGATTTGAGCTGTTCTCAAGTCTAGGACGCTCAAGGGGAGAGAAACAGTGTCTTGGTTAAGCCCACAGGCACTGCTACTTTACTGCAGCTTGCTGATAACTGTTTTAATATACACTTAACATCCACAGGCAGAATAATCGATACCTAGAGGAGGCACATAACTGGCTGGAATGAGTTGCTTCTGACCATCCAAGGGAATGGCGAAGGTTTGACAGTCCATGTTCATATTGTATCAGGAATCAATCACATCACGTTTTGACGGGGAAAGTGCGTGAGAAAGTGCCGGTAAAATGGGAATGCTCAGGTCTGCAGAGCAAGCACTGTGTGATAAAGCTATCCTATCTCTGGGAGAGTTATGGCCCTATTGCATCCGTTCCACATCTGTGGATACCCGCCTATATTCTGCTCACAATCCAGGGAACCCCATTTGCAAGAGATTGAATCATTCTATGGAACGCAGAGTGGTCTGCTCTGAAAAGTATATCTGCAACACTTCCAACAGTACAGTACTTCAAATAGAGCAACTGCGTACATATGCTAGTCTGCTATATCACATAAGCGTATTAAACTATGTGAAATACTTCTGCAGAGAGCATGATGCATGGTCATGAATGTTTCATCAATATTTCCAGCATACTGTCAAAACACCATTTTTTTCATTCTCCTTTTTCCACCGTGCTTTTGTGGATTGTATTTCCAGTGCTGAATCTGAGGTGGGATCTAAGTTTAGCCATGCAAATACGCCCTGAGGATTAAAACCTCGGGCAAGATTGGAAAGCAGCAAAGCATCCAAAAGTGTTTGCCAGTTAGGGCTGGCTGGTGGACCCAAGCGCACGACACAAGGTGTAGAGGTTCAGGGGGGTTTATTGACAAACAGACAGACCGGAGGAACAATGAAGGGCAGACGGGGCAGACAGGGCAGATGGGGCAGGCAGGCGGGGCAGGCAGGGCAGATGGGGCAGGGCAGACGGGGTATGGTAGATGGAGCTGGCGGATCTGAAAACAAAAAACAAGTTAGGAACTTGTCAATCGTTGTATTACCCAGATTTAGCCAAACAGGACTGACTGTGTAACAGAGCAGACGATCTGGCGTTGAGTGGAGGGAACACCAGGGCTGAAATACTGTTGGGTTGATGAAGGGATGGATGGCAAGTGTGTACGTTCAACGGGTAAGATGGAAAGGATGGTTTGGAATACAGGAGCCTGGAATCAGACAGACAGGGAGGAAGTGGAGGGATTGACAGCCAGTGTATTAATCATTGTAAGAAACACACTCATATACACCAAGCTGAGTCTAAATTACTGAAATAAGTGTGCACAAACACACACTGGCACAACACAAACAGTGCACATACACATTGTCTCTCTGTCTCTCAATCTCACACTGTCATAACTTACTGTAATACAGTTAAATATGATGTAAAATCCTAAAAAGTTATTATGTACTAAATAGCCTTCTGATACTACGGTTTCAGCAACAAATTGAGTACAGACTCGTTGTATATTGATTCACTTTGGTGCTCTATTCTGTCTCAAACTTTAACCAAAGTTTAACCCTTCTTCACTGGGGTATTTCACATCACTGATGAATCATTTATTCACACCAGATGTTATCTAATTGCGTTGTCTTATTACGGTGTCATATGGCTCACCTCTGATTCTGATGTGTTGATAGAAGCCATTCCTGTACATCATTGTCACACATCAACTGCTCCTCTTTTTTGCTTCAAATTCACACAGTGAAAGTAATGCATACCTTGCTGGTTGATGATGTACATCTGAGTTTTTGTGTGTTACAAATAGCTATTGGTCACATAGTGCCTGTACAATTAAAATAATACCAATCCTCTCATAAAATGACACAATGCACAACGATCATCCTCATTATCTCCACCTTCTCCCTACAGCGTCTCACAGATGCCCTCTGTGACAGTTATCAGTTTGTCAATTGCTCTAAAATGTTTTGTCACTTGCAGATTGGATTGTAAATAATTGAAGGCAGCAGTGTGTCTTAATGCATCAACGCTGTCTCTCATGACAGGATGGAGTAAACAGTTAACCCTGTGTGCTGATTCTGTCTGATTGTGATTCAGGACACAACGGGACCAGAGCAGGTCCAAAAATGTCCAGAGAAGGTCCAAAAGGATGTGCAAATGTAGGACAAAGAAGCCATATAGGTTGGTGTGAACAGGCAACTACCACTATCTGATGAGAAACTTTAGTGTTTACTGTACGTGGTATTCATACGTGGAAAAGTACATTTTATATAATTTTTTTTAGCAGAAATATTACTAAACATCTCTTGACATTGCTCTCCTTATGCCAGAGAACCAGATAGCTCAGACTGAAAACAGTTCTACCTTTGTTAGGTCTGTGAAATATTTGAACAGAATACCCACACACCCTTCCATATTCATCCACTCTGGCTGAGCCAGTCTCAGTTTTCCTCTACCTTTACTTTCGTAAGTGTGTTTGTCTGTGTGTGTGTGTGTGTGTGTGAGAGAGAGAGAGAGAGAGAGAGAGAGAGAGAGAGAGAGAGAGAGAGAGAGAGAGAGAGAGAGAGAGAGAGAGAGAGAGTGTGTGTATGTGTGTGTGTGTGTGTGTGTTTTAGTAATGGTGTGGCTTCTCCCCATACACCTCCCCTCCCCCTTTCTACCTATCATAGCCGCCAGTCAAAAGTCGAGCAAGTATATCCAGACAGCTTGGAGCTAATCAATTCTGACTGGAGTGTCTGGGTTGGCAGTGGCCCTCCTTTGATGGGCACAGGTTGCAGTGGGTACTTTATCTAACAGCACTAAAGCGTCTCACTGGCAGCTGTTGGCATGTGCCGTCCACCTCATTGATCCAGCCCGTCTGTGCGGGGCTGCATAATTCTGTTTAATGTATGAGGACCGAGGGGTTTGGGGCCTGTCAGAGGCAGTAGAGACTGATCCTCCCTGCCTCATACTAATGCAGCATGTCAGGCTTTTTCTCTGGAGAGCCCTGGCTGCAGGGAGGACTGGGGACTGGGCTCTAGCCACGCAGACTCAGTGAAGAAGGGCTGGCTGTAGCCAGGGTGATCTCCAGGTGATCTTAAACATAGGCCCACTTTGTTTAGTGTCTCAAAGGTATGAAGTCTACATCTGAGAATGATTTCAGGAAGTACAAAATGTGAAATGTTTTCAATGAAAGGGTCAATTGAAAGGCATCTAGAGTCATTACTGCTATGCTTTGTGTGTTTTCTTCAATTCAAAACAAGAAATAAATTGTCATCTTGATCTTGACATTGTGTGGCCATAGCATTGAAATGATTAATCTTTGAAGGTTGATGGTTTAAATAGTTGAGAAGTGATGGAACACATTTATTGTGTGTGATATGTTCTATCAAAATGCCAAAACAATCTTGCTTTAATAAACTGCATGTACAGAGCTACCAATTAGTGTAATCAGCACTACCGGTTACATTCTATCACTATCAGTTACTTTGTCTTTGTTCGTGTTAATACGCCTGTTTATTTCAATTGAAACTATTCAGCACCCAAATGCTTTGAAACTTCTGAAAGGTAATATTTGTATCAGACAATAAAGGTGCATAGCCTCCAGCTAATGATTTGTAATCTGTCATGTTTCACTGCTGGCTTCCTCACATACACCTCATAATATAAAGGGTCTAGGTATGCCACATGCTAATAATCATGATGAAACATGGATTAACATCATCCCTTGTGTGTTGAGCTGTTGTTTGTAATTTGTCGATGAGGGACAGAGGGAGAGAGAGGAAACGAGAGAGAGGTAAATGTAGAGAGAGCAAGGGGAGATGTGAACAGGAGAGAGGGGAGAGAGGCTAAATCCATGTTTAGGGTGCAGCGTTAGAAAAGCACCCAGGGGGTCCTGCACCCTAAACATGGAGAAAGGTAAGAAAAGGAAAGAAAATATCCCTATTAGTACACTTTAATGATTTATTTAGCATTGTTTGCCCAAATCATCACCCATTATCATTTTTATAAATCATACAAACTATTTTCAATAGACAGTTTTGTTTTACATTTTGTTAATAGCAACATCAGAGTACTAAATGTATAGAGGACAAGTCCAATGAGATTCGCATTTACAGTGCTTGCAAATACAGAGCTTAGAAGTACAAGAGTAACCAAATCAAAATCACCTGGAAATTTAAATACCAATACCTACAAAAAGAAGAGAGATGTGATTCATAATACACAAAATAAAAATTGTACAACATTTAGCCGTTAGAGACTGACTGTGTGTACAGTTCCTCTGTGTATATGTGGGTGTGTTTGTGTGTATATTATATTCATAGGTCTTATACAAAAGAAACAGAGGTACTTCTTTATATATTAAACACAAATATAAAAGATTGAAGAGTCACAAAGTACAAATTTTTCATTTTATGGCAACACCAAGACTCAAGTTAGGTTCTATGAGATAGTATGGAACGTGATTGTAAGTGGATTTTGCTGAACACATTGCTGCGTGCCCCCATGTGACACAACACAAATATAACGTGTTTCTACTGTTGGCTTTGGGAGCAAGACCACAAATAAACATCTTTCAAAGACCCAGATGTATGATATTCATTTTAGCTTCAACTGCCCAGAGACATAAGTTGGCCTATCTCATGATAGCCATGTACTGATCCAGTCACACTCCAGTATCTCAAATATCAATGCTGAACTGGTACCAATCAGTGACCGCTCTAAAGGCATCACATCATTTCTGAGGCCCTATGTTGTGCAGTAGTACTGTAGACTAAGCGCATAGGCAAATGTATGTCATGCAAAGCCTTGTTCACAATGAAAAACCTCAAGGCTGTGATAGTGAAGTAATACAAATAAATTGTTCAAGTCATTGACTGTATTGATAAGCACTGGAATAGTGTCGGTGATAGCTCTTATACATACAATAATAATGAAACATGATCCACAAGAAGACTAAGAGCCCTCTGTTATTGATACACTAGGCATACAGTATGTAAAGGGATGATGAGGGATGATTAGAAAGCTAATGCACATAAAGGACAGTTCACACGCTTCATAATCATTGCACTTTGCCAACAACCTTTGCCAACCTTTTACACAGAATTAATACGATTGTACACTTGTCGTTTTCATATGAATGTCCACTGTCCACTTTTTGTGTAGATTTGTATTCTATCCAGATGTTTTAGTGTTTACTATTAATCTAGGCTACTGCTTACTCTGAAAGACATGGAGTATTGTTTCCATTGTAGTTGTCAGAAACCAGGGGCTGAAGTCAGTATACTATGGCAACAACCTGTCTTTGCTATGCTCTTCATAGCGTTCTTTATGATAATATTTCTCAGTCTCAACCGAACAGTTGGCTGTTCGGTTGAGACGGCGGATTGTTTGGATGTGTAAGACATCCCACTGTCTGTGATTGAACAGAGTGGCAAGACAAACTGACCCTTCTGCTTCTGTACTGCTTCATATGGATAAAATAACATCAGAAACATCCAGCTAAAATCTCATTCTGGTTAGGATAATCAATATGTGTCAATCAACATGCCAGATGTGTGAAACACAGCTAAATCCAAAATCCTACCCGATTTGCAGTGGATGACACATCTTTCATCTTGCTGATGGTATAAAATCCTTAGTTAATTGACAGGTTTACTGTAATTGTGTCAGATGAGTGCACTACGTTTTGCTGAAGGGGAGAGCAGAGATGTCAGCTGTAGATACTCATTTGCTCACAAAAGGTGTGTGAAGTCTTTGGTGTCTACCTCAGATCTCTCTGATCTAAATTGTTCCTTCCCACTTCGTAACATGAATGCGACATATGAACCGTTCACTTTTAGCTTTTAGCACTAACAGACACAACACATGACATTTCTGTGAATGTACTAAGTTGCCCTGATCTAAATATGCCAAATGAATGACTATGAATAGATTTGCATGAGCCAGGTGGATCCTTGATTATTATTTTCTTGTTTAATCTAGTTCTTTCCCAGACTTCTATTCTTGTCCGTCTGTCCTGGTTTTCACTCCTGCTCTGTAAATATGAGTTCATTCACAGACGCTAGTCATTTTCTGTGCCTCCAAAGAACAGCAAGCACATGTAGTCTGGGGCCTCTGAAGTGCTTACATGAAGCTATAAATATTAACACACATATTTGAGAGAAATAAATGAAGCTCGATTTGAATCCAACTTCTTGTCATGGCAGCTATTCTTGGGTTTACATTACTTCCCCCCCTTTTCAGCTTCATATTTCCAGATAGCACATATGAAAATGAGGTTACATTTTGTGAATACCATGACATGATTTGCCAGTTAATCCTAGAACAGCAGCATTCAACTGTTAACCCAGTATACAATCTAAAGACCATACAGTATCATACCCGTCTATTATTGACTCACTAGGACTGTTGCCCTCTTACATTCTGCCTCAAAACAACTTTTCAATGTGTGAAATATTGCAGCGTCTATTTAAGTATTGTATTGGTTAACTAAATATATATTACAAGTACTGCTTGAAAGTGCAGGTATGGAAGCTTGGCACAAGGTAAGTTTGTTTTATGAAAGAAATACTTTAGTTACACATGTAAACAAAGACACTATTCCCAACCTAGCCAAGCCTTTCCGAAAAAGGAACAGGTCTTGAAAAATAGAACACACCTGTACACAAATAGAAGTAAATATATATAAAATACATTTACACATGTATAATTTACAATGATTTTGTAACCTTCTGACTATTAAGATAACACTTTATTCAAAAAATATATGTTATGTTGAATTGACAACTCCCCAACATGCATGTTGGTGCTGAATTGGCATGGTCATTCATTAGGGGTTTGGTGTGTGAATGGACAAAGGTGTAAACCATAATTGTACGTTGGTATATGGGTTAATGGGTCAGTTAGTCAACTCTTAAATTACCAACAGGGATTTAGGTACATCTTCTGCCTGGAGCTCAGTGATCAGATAAATACATGCCTGAAACACAGACCACCTCATGGAATAAGCAGATAAAGATTTTTCCATATTCTATATTCAAATCATGTCTCTACTAGTCTGTATATATATATACCTGTCCAATCCAAACATTTTAAACTGTAATTTTGTATTATTGTGCTTTAAACATACCCACAGAGCAACTCTTGGAGCAATACAACTTTGGGAAGTATCAATCTAGACTTTTAAATGATCTCCAGACATTACCTACAATGCACACAGTTGTGTACCATACTGCCAAATTTAAATGGTCCTGTCCTTTATTGTTCCACCTCGTACATTGCAGATTCATACATCATGGCTAATTTAAGAGGGCAGCCCTTCAGATACCTCTGTAGTTTCTGGGTTCTGCACAACTGACAGAATATGTTTACTGTTCAATATGCTCCCAGAAGCACCTCTAAATGTGTGCACAACCTCACAACTCATTCATTGATTCGTTCATTGATTTCTAAAGAAGCTGACACACTGCAAGCACAGCCAGCAATGAATAGGCCAATGGACTGGGAGAAACATTACTGATGTGAGCATTGTACTGTATGTCTAATGTAAATCCACTGTACATAGCTCTAAGATCCCAGTCTCGTCATTGATTCTGATGGATCAGCTTGATGAGCTTTCGTGATTGGAGCTGTATTTAAAGGACAATATGCCGCTAATTTAGACATGAGGGAGACTTTTTCTATTCTCCACTGAAGGGAGAATAGCAATTTATTTCCATTTGTGCATCCTTCCTGTCTCTTTATTGTACAATGTGTTTGGTTCTTCATTACAAAGCTCCAGTTTTACAGTTACTGTCATGTACATTTGTTTAGACTACTTTTGTAGAAGACTTTTGGAATGTTCTTCTCAACTTAATTTGTTTACTGATTACATTAATCAGTGAAAGGAGGGCAGATTCAATATCCCAATCCTTTTCTGATTTGAATAAATTATTGCATTTATAACAAACTCACTCCAATTCTTCAGTTAATTCTTAAAGCTGCCTGTGTCCATCCAGTCAATATCCAACCCATCACTGAGTATTCTAAATTATAATGGTGGTGCAGGAATTCAGATAATTATTGTAATCAATGTATGTGTAAAAAGCTGACCTGAGGCAGTACAACTATACTGCTAATCACCTTTCATGTCTTCTATCCACATAATTATACTGTACCTTCCATCGTTAAATAACCATCGTTAAAACACCATGTCCATCGAGATTATTTTTATATTCTTACAGAGAAAAAGTCATACCCATCATGATAAAGCTTCAATCATCTGTTGTAGCTGGGTGTGTGTTCCAGATCACCCCCTTTGTTTTAATCTCAGATTGGACAAAAGAAGTTGGTTAACAGTCCAGAAATCCAGTTTCACAGGAACTGCGCTGTTGGGGTTGTGACTGACCTCTTTTATGTATAAAAATAGACAAGACTACTCTGGTTTTAAAATGGGACTTAGTAACAATGCCTTAAATTAGGTGCAGAATAAAGCATTTACCGTTTCTTCTTTTTTTTTCTTTCCTCCCATACTCAATGAATAGTGCTTCATACTGTATAAATATCTTTTGGATCGCACCACAATTCTTCAAACCTTTTTCTCAAAACATATTCAAATACTTGTATAACATATTTTTTCTTTGTTTCATTATAAAAACGATGGAATCAGGTTGATACAGGGTAAATATAGCACTCTGTCTTTTTTTTGTCCAAGGATTGTTGTCATTAATAGTTTCTTTTATACAGATTGTGGCACATAGTGGCTTTATTGGCACATTGTTCAGAAATCCTCTTCCACAGACAGCAGCTGCTGGGATCCTCCTCCCAAAGTTATATATCCTCTTTGAGACGTCGATAACGTCTACCATCTTGTCCCACATGTCCAGTAAATATATCTACTGTAAATGTTACCTCTACGTTGTCATCTAACAACATCAGGTCCCTGGAAAGTCATGTAATGAGTGGCAGCAATGCGGCTGCTCCGTTTGTAGGAATATTTAGAAAAATAAACATCTTCACCGGTGTCCAGAGAGATCCAACTATTTTACAAAATTGGCCGTTGTTTTGTGTAGGTTGTTTCTGTTGCTTGGTAAGTGACCATGGGAATCTGTTGGTAAAAACACTATGTTAGTCCTCCTAGTGGATAGAATTGAAGACAAGATCAGACTGATCCAAGGATCAGAATTCAAAAGGAGGAAAGGCTGGATTCAACAAAAAAGATTTACAAGGATGCAAATTATTGCACTACACTTGATATATACATATACGACTTCACATATCTAAGACTGTTCCTTAACTGAGACTAATAAATGTCCAGACACTGACTTGGAACTGTCCTTTTCCTCAGCTACCTGCAGGCATTCTATTCCTTTTTAAAACTGGGTCAATAACAGACTTGTGCCTTCCCCCTGGGCTTTCCTCCACACTGTGGGGCCAGAGCATGTGTTTAACTTTCACGCATTGAATTTCAAATGGAGGCACTCCAGCATATATTGTCCAGCATATATTGTCCAAATTGTGGGGAAAGTCAAACGAAAGTGCCCCTTTTCCATAAAATAATTCAAAACATTACAATATTGGCACGAATGAAGACCACAACCGCATAAATGCATGATATGTTTTGTAAATGGTAGATTGCGGAGATGAATGGACCCATTTCAGCATAAGCTGCCAATAAACATATTTTTGTGTACAGATCTACTTATAAAGGCAAAATAGATTTTCTTTTCCCGTTACGAGATAACCTTTTCGGAAAATACAGCAAATTGGTTTTAAAACATCTGAATAATTTTGGGGAGGTATAAAAGCAGATTTAACAGAAAAATCCTCCCCTCTGTTCCTAAACTGGGGGCATATCACCACAGAGATCAAGATGGCTAAGGCTCAGACCAGGATTTGAGGAGGGGCCAAAGTGGCACAGTACCTACCAGAGCATAAATTCAGGAAGTATGTTCTGCCTACAGAAAGTGTAAAAGGCCTTTATCTGGTCAGCAGGAGATCTCAAACCATTTCTCCGACACAAAGGCCACAGGAATCAGCTGCCTTTCTGTAGGAGAAGGTCTGTAAGAAAAGAGTGAGTAAAATATTCAGCCTACTCAATATTCAAAACTACATTCTAGTTTTACTAAGGGTGTTGCAAACAGTTCTCAAGGGGATGTTTAATATGTATAAAACAGTGTGTAGATAACTGAACAATGTCAACAACTAAACTATGCATTAATATTTTTTTCTTAACATAGTTTACAGCTTTAACTGTTTACAAAACATGTAATGAATCGTCAATGGACTGTTCAGCAGTTTCATGAATAGAGAAAAAGGTTCCTATAAAGCCCTCCTCAGTCATTTTACCTATTCCCATTGTATGTGGTCTTGTAGACGGGCATCTGCTGGATCATCTCATCCGTGTAGATGGGCACGGCGGTCCCCACACATTCGTGCGAGCACTGCAGGCTGTCGTTGTAGCCCGTGTACATGTCCAACTTGCTGGGCACCCGAGCGGGAGTGAAATCCGTCAGGTTCTGGCAGCTCTCCTCTTGTTGGTGGATTTTCCGCTGATGGCTATTGTGACGACCATTCCCGGACTGTGCACAGCTACAAAAACACGCACCAAAGACAAGAAACAAACATAAAATCATACCTTGTACCACTGTGAATCGAGTGGTTAAGAAGACACTTTCATCCACTAATTCATGTTTTGATGTAATGTCACATAAAATAGTGTGAGGGTTAAGTTTGGAGTAAAGGAATCTTTCCTACCAGTTTTTAAGGACAAGTGTTGTGATCAAGGCTGCAATAACCATAATGAGAGACACAGTGATTGTGATAATCTGGTGAACTGCCAGACCTGCAAAGAGACCAAACACAGGGAAATGCTAAACATTTAGTTAAGAACAACATTCTGTAATTGGCACAAAAAGGATCTGCCCATTTAAACATTTAAATACAATACAACCGTTTTTACAACTTCACTATAGCACAAAATGCTATTGCTATGCATTTTCCTCAAAATTGTAGTCAATATATCTATAAGATTTCATCCCTTTTTTACTATAACCTTTCTCTCAAACTAAGAAGTCAAAATCTTGCTTAATGTTGATTAACCCTCTGAGCCTTTCCATCAGTTTTATCTAAAGTTCTGGAGGACAGATCAAACATTCCAGAACAATCTACAGTGTAACACATCAGCAGGTATACTTGGCTAGTCAAACTGTCTCTACCCATTGACATACCAAGAACAGCACCAAGTCAAACAGGATCGAAACACAACCCTGTAACTGCTGTAGTTAAATAAGTCTGTAGTTCAGACTTATACACCCAAAGTCGCATAGCTACATATACATGGGTAAGTGCATTTCCACTTTATTGTGCATTCCTGTCTTAAGTACTCTTTAGTAAGTAACTTTTCTGAAAGCCTTTGATTTATTGTCTATAGGGGCTGAAGATGATCAAAGCAGTAAAAAGCAAGTAAACAATAATACTTTTAACTTGTCTGGTTAGCATTTCTGTATGCACAAGACACTGCCTAATCTGGGAAACAACACAAGGGCATGAGGAGAGTGTTTGTATAGTCCAAGACAGCACTACCAGATCTATCTATTAATGGTTATGAGACATCATGTGCTTAACAGTGGTGCTCCCTGCCAAGCACATCGCAACAACCTGGATACGACTCAGTCGCTCATCCAGCTAAGGTACTGTACATGCTTTTGCAGTGTGATAAGAAGGCCTTACAGTTGTGTATTCTGAGATGTTTTGTCTCTGTGACATCATACCAAATAACTGCACTACAAAGGTTATATTGTGTAATTTAACCCCCAGAACCCCCAAGGTGCTGATCCCTCACTATTGGCAAAGTGAAGTAATCTACAAACACCAATGCTGTGCATGACAGCTGAGTGGAGTACAATTTCTTTTTGTGTGTGTGCATAGGTGTGTGTATGTGTGTGCTGGAGCACGATCCACCATGGTACAGGGAACATGTAGTAGGACAAAAGCCCTTCATGATGAAAATGTCCTCACAGGCCTCATAAGTCTAACCTCCCCATCAGCCAACTGCCTGGTGGCTGATCCAAGCCAATTTGTCATCGGGATAGCTCTAAAGGAACTGCTACTCAGTCATTTTAAAACAGTTTACAGGCTGCTTGTGATTTGGTAGCTGGCTGACTCATCCCTCGCTCATTGTGCATATGAAGTTGGATAGCAAACTTCTGTGGATAGGGTGCACAAAAAGTGAGCCAGGTCAACCTTGGATTAATGATATCTCTGGCTTCCACAGGAAAGCCTCCCTTCCCCATGCAATCAGGGTCCCTCTGCAGCACAAGCACATTAACTTATCAGGCAAGTCATTTGCATTTCTCTCTCTTCCACCTCTGCCTCTTTGCCTCCCTCTTTCTCTCTCGCTGACATCAAGGCTAAAAGTTGAAAGTGTGGAGTAATATATTAGCATCTGTCCCAAGTTCATGGATAATGGAGCCTGCCCTTGACCTTGATCAATAGTTGAGGTATCCATGGAGAATTGCTTCATTTCACATCATGTCAGTGTGAAAAGGGCTTCTCTAGCTGAGATTACCGGCTTAAACATGCCCAATGAATACCAGACAGGAACCCAGCAATACAAAACCCAGTCTTAAGTCTTTTATAACTTCATTTCTTTGGCAGGGCATTATGAAGGAAAAGATAATATGTCAGATAATGACTGAATTGACAAAGCTGAGGGCTGACCAATTCCCATCCAGAACTACAAGTTGAAGGGAGAACAATTTGGCCTGGCTATTCGTAACTCATTGTGCTCTGGCAGTGAGGCTGAAAAATCACCTCTGGCAGTCACCTTGCTTCAGAGGAGCTGGGTTAGGTTTTGTTTGGTCGAATCACTGCCAAACAAAGAGATGGAGAGAGAGACAGATAGAGAGATTCTGACCCCTGTGCCAGCAGAGTTTGAGCTACACTGAAGCTCCCGGAGAGAAATAAATGAGGTTTTCGCTTTCATGGCCATGACAGTTTCATAAACATGCCATATACAAGCATAGTGGTTTCATAAATTCACCTGTTATCTGCTCTTATTAAGATAGGGCTTGAAAGACTAACTGCCATGACCAAATAAAATAGATTACTAGAACTGAGCTGGAAATGTCAGTATGACAAGTCAATGGTGACCTGAGAGACACAAAGTGCACCTCTACAACAATACATGTTTTCCTTTCAGAAATGCCTCCAAAACGTACTCTAAGGTTTGAAATGTAAATGATCTTTGTATAGCACCAACAGCCTAACAGCATACGTAATACAATCGAGCTGCTTTAAAAGCTGTGTGGAAAAGGCCCCTCAATTGTGAACAGTCACGTTACTCCCACTCGCAAGCACATTTCCAGAATGTGTCTCTCATTTATAATGCATTAAACTTCCCAGAGTGTGAGGGCTGACTAGCAGTGAAACTCAACCCTCTGTGCCCCCGCCCCCCACCAGTTCCTCTGCCCTCTTTGCAGCTCTTCTCCAATCCTTCCTCCCACGCGAGGCACCTGAGCATGGGGGTAGTCGGGGCAGGGGTTGGGGGCGGGGGGGTGGTGAGGGCAGCGGTTAGGGGCGGGGGGGGAAACCTTCCATCGACGACCCACTGATGGTTGGCAATTGCCAATTAACGTTGATGTCAAAGTGTCAATCTAGGTTGATTTCCACTGAGTCACTGAGCAATCTAAAACACTCACGAAGCAAGAGGGTGCTTCTGGAGAGAAGGAGGGCGAGCGGAAGAGAGAGAGAGAGAGAGATAGAGATAGAGAGATAGAAAGATTGAGACCAGAGACAATTATTCTTTTCTCCCAAAGTCAAAGGCATTGCTGCATAATTCAATCACTCCGCAGTGGATGAAATGTTCTGACAGTAGAAGAGAAGGGAGAGTTTGAATTTTGCTTAAGTTTTCATGATTGTCTCGTTCACCCAAAGATCCAATTGTCCTGCATGCTTGTACTTCATTTACGATTGTTTGGAAAGATGGCTCGCTGATCTCATTGTGTTAACCATAGAAAAGTGGATTGCTTTGGTGCAACCGAATACATTTAAATTGGATTTGAAAAAGGTGCTTTAGGTTTCAATTTGTGCAAGTCTTGATAGAATGTTAAGGGTGGGTAGTGACAAGTGACCATTTTTCGCGTCCTATTTAGTCTTGTAACATTTGACTGTTTACAGTCCTGATGCAGACTCACGTAGATCCTTAGAGACACATTTACATTTCTCGGGCCTCTAAGTTGCTTTAGACAGATATTAAATATAAGGTTTGCTGCATCCAGTACAGGTACGGTTAAAGTCAGGAAAAAACGTCCACAGTAGTGGTGCGGATTTGGTTTGAGTTCAGGGTTAGGTTAAGAGTCAGTGTTACAGTGGTAACACTGACTCTATGTGACTCGGAGTGGTAAGGTTAGATATAGTGAATACACGTGAATGGGCTGGTCATGAAACGTTTTCTACAGGCAGAGATGTCGAGCCATGAAGGAGCTGAGCATCAGAGACATACAGTACAGCAGCATCTGCTCAGTCGGGTCACTTCATCTCCTCTTGGCTGAGTTTCTGTAATTCAAAGAGCTTGACTGTGCATGCCTGTCACCAAGCATCAGCATTTAAGTCCAGATTTAACGCTTGGGACGGAGATTCATTTTACCCACTTTATTGAGAGTCAATAGAGAGTAATGGTGAGATTATCGGATTGCCATGGTAACCGGTTGGGGAAGTATCTAGTTCTCTCTCTCTCTCTCTGCTCTCTCTGCTCCACAATTGTACAAGTCGCAATGCAACATTGTGCAGAATTTGGCCATTTGCCAAATTTTGCTCACCTTTCAAAATTGAAATACTGAAGAACCTCGGGACCTAGCATTTCATTTTAAATGTGCTGACTTGTTTTTGGCAGGAGTTTGCTCTGACTTATTTACTTGATTGTTCATTTAACTTATCTCCACTTTTGAAACATGATGAGATACAGAGATATCAGCAGCAGGATCCATGTATTTTGAATGTGTTTAACATGTGGCTGGATATTATCAGTTATTCACCCACCATGCGTGTTTATGGTGCTTACACCCCCACCCGCCACCTACGGTCTTCTTCAGACAACTGCCTGGTGGTCCCACCGCTCAAGAGCGCCCGGTCCCAACACAAGCTTTTTTCCTGTCTGGCCCCCCAATGGTGGAACCAACTCCCCACCTCCATCAGGGACACTGACTGTCTCCCCACCTTCAAGAAAAGGCTCAAGACGCACATGATCCGGGAGTTCAATGGTACTTAGGAATGGTTTGCTGGACCCCATGTTAGTTTCCTCAAGGATCACAATGACTCTTGCTTAGAGTCTTGCTGCTCTTGTTGGTTAGTGGTAACTGATTTAAATTGTTTAAATATTTTTTACTGTTGCTTGCTTTTCTACAGGTACACTTGCACTTATAGCAATTCATGTTGTTCAATTGTAACTTGTTTAACTACATGCTCTTGTGGTTCTTCCCTTTGGCACTTATTTTGGTTGTTCACAATATGTGCTTCATGTTTTGGCTACCCGCAATGTTTTTGGGGCTATCTTGTTGTTATTATCAGTGACCTATGCACTTTGTAAAGCTCTCTCTTGGAAGTCGCTTTGGATGAAAGCGTCTGCTAAATGAATAAATGTAAATGTAAAATGTAAATGTTTAACTATTCCACTTAGACGAATGACAGAGCAGAACCAGGTAGGCCTACATTATATATGTACCCACTTTTGGTGGGAGGATACTTTTAGTTATTTAAGCTTTCAACCTCACAATGTCATGATGCGATAACAAGGCTGAGATATCAGCAGCAGGTCTGCTACTGCAGTTTTAATCATTTCGTATCCATGATAAAGCTCCCTGGCCCATCTGTGTGGCTTGAAGGACTGCAGCTAGCACAATAACCAGGAACAATCACTGAACATCTGGAGGCTCATGGCTGTAAAGCTGCCTTCATGCAGTGACCACAGGGACATTAAAGCGGAATGATCAAGTGGTCCACCTGCTTCAATCCATCACTGTGTGCCATACTGGGCTGGGCTGTACAGTAAAGGCTACTTGTGTGCTAAACACCAACTGTAGAACAGAGCTGGGCTTGTGTCACAATGAATTACGGCCACTAAGGATTTTTAATATTGATGTGAATTTACATAGTGTACAGTTTATTTTATAGCTTGAGTGATGATGAAAAATTGCAAATTGATTCATCAAACTGCCACCACCATGACGTTTGTGTGTAATGAAAATGAGCATCCAACATTTATAGATAAATATATCGTTTTCATTTTAAAAAAAACATGCCAGTTATATGCCATCACTTGTACTATAAAACTCTCAGTTTTGCAGACCAGCATTATATCACCATCTGTCACCCTTTTCTAACCTGGACTAAGCTTTAGGTAAAACATGTTTTTAGTCAAGCAGTCAGACAGGATAATGTTATGTAAAAGGAACCCAGAGCCTGTATTGAGAGAGAGAAGATGTACTGTATTTCTTATGCATTACGAGCATGGGAATATTCCAGAGAGAACATTTTGTCAGACTAGGTAACTGGACCCTTTCATGTTTCATTGATGCTATGAACCCACTGTCATTTTTACAATAGGCCTTTTAGATAACAATAGGCCTGTGTTCAGAACCTTCAAATGGCTGGGGAGGTTTAGGGGTGGGCGAGTCATATTCTCACCGGGTCCACCTTGACCCCCCATGCCTGCTGTGGGAGATAGGAGAGCAGGAAGCAGACCCTCTACCACAGGGTTTGTTTCATCAGCAGTAAGAGTGCACTGCTGCCTGTGTTGGGTAGTCATGCCGACAGTACGTGACATGGATTTGTGTACTGTGACAGCATAGGAAAGTTTGGGCTTTTTTTTTTTTATCCGACTAACAAAGAAGCTTTAAGTTGGAAGTCGGCCATGTACTCTGGTAATTTCCTTTCCTGGCTAGGGTGTCATACTGATATGATAATGTGCACCTAGTCATAAAGTATATAATTACGTTTTAATCAGCGTTGAGGTAGCACCAGTATTTGAGTTATAAGATTTCATTTCTGAGATACAAAAGGAAAAAAATATTTTTAATTCTACGCTGTACACACTGTACAGCAGTTATCTCTTTAAGACATTTGGTTCATAAATCACATCTAAGTTGCTGCACTGCTGTTAGTTGGTCATCAATATGTTCCACTGGACCTTTAGTTGCCCTCTCAATTTGGTGTGTAATTGTGTAACATTTATGTAAATGTGCCCAATGAGTAACAGTCAATTAACATAGTGCTCACTCACACATCGTTTAGGTTTTATGGGAACCTGTATGGTTCATATAAGAAGCTAGATCTTCTTGTTGATTTAATGAAAGTGTAAATCCAATGTGCTTACCTGCTTAAATTCATGTGCTAGCAGAACAGGGAAACCTTCCATAAAAATTACACATTGCTTTGGTATTTCAAATAGACAGGCACTTGGTTTAAACATTCAATCCCTAAATAGAACATTCTGAACTACCATCACGCATATATGCCAGTTACAAAGCCCTTCCCAGGAATTAGAGCAAGCTCACATTTGATCAATAGTTTCACAATGGTCAATTATGTCGACTGTATTTGACAGAATTCCAAGAAGAAAGTGTGTGAAACTCACAGTTTGTTATAATTCATGCTTCTACCCTGTTCTAGCAAACGTTATTTTTTCAGATAAGAACTGGCATGATGTACTTTGAATGAAATGAAACTCTACCTTGACAGTTCCCAGACATCCAAAAGACACTTTCATCAGTGACAGTCCCTCGCCATTCAACTGAACACTTTCCAACAATCGTCCTTGTAAGCCCAAGAAAATTGTGCTCCTGCTGTGTTTTTTTTTATGAAACCATCTATTTCTGAAGTGGAGATTTTCTTTATGAAAGCAGGTAAAATAAGGTAGGACATCTCAAAAGCAAATCTTCGTTAATTGAAAGACTGAAGTACAAAAGAAGGTCAAAATCGAAATTAAAATACAGAAGTTACAATACAATGGACTTCAGACTGAGGCTAACAATCTTCTACAAAGAGATCTCGAAGGTCTTACCTGGTGTGTCCCCATATGGCTTTGGTGGTTTGACAGTCTCCCCCGAGCTGACGCTGGCCTTTGTGGTGCTTAGCCTCCTGGGGGGCGGTGTGGTTACCACTGCAAACGTCCTTTGTGGGATCTTGGTAGTGGTGGTGGTGGTGGTGGCCACTGTGGTGGTCAAGGCCTTAGTGGACAGTGTGGATTTGGGCACCACTTTCCCGTCCTCGTCAAAGTTGTCCTCTGTTCCTGTGGGTCCCCAGTCGATAAATCCAGCCACTGTGGTGGTCCGGCCATCCTGAGGCTTGTCATCGCTGTCCCATTTCAGCTGCCTCCGCGCTCGCAGCAACAATCTCACAGCGTCTGATTTGCTTCCCCCAGGAAACAAAGTCTTTGAAACCGGTGCTGACAAATGCCCCACCTCTGTCTGAGAGTATTTTGACCGGCACTCCTTACACAACTGCCCTTTATGTGCCACTCTTCTGTGCTTATTACCCGCTCCTGCCACGCCTCTGCTGTCCAGGGGTGGAGGGACAGGGATGAGGGGCCAACGCCCTGGTGGGCTTCCAGTCCTCCAGTGGAGTATGCTGGGAGCATCCCAGAAGGGCTGTGAGGAACGGGGCCTAGAGCGAGGCACAGATTTGGAGGTTAGCTTGATCCCCAAGCCCTGACTGAGGGGGGTACAGAGGGAGAGATCCAGGGTGAGGTGGGTCATAGCGAGCAGGATCCACACCCGCCGCCCTACAGCGCTCCCCGGCCTTAGAGCAGACATTGGACTGGAGAAAGAAGAGGAAAGCTGTTTAGATTGGGGTATTGATGCATTTTTATATAAACAATAATAATAATAACTATTTATTAGTAGTATATAATTTCAAGCCAGTTTCATTTCAACGTTTTTCTGTTGATTAATACATTTCTAATATTTTCAAACTACGAAGTGTGCATGCATGGAATGCTGCGCACACCTGCATTTGTATTCCAAACACACTTGCTTTTGCTCTCGGCAATGATCTGCTCTCTGGCTAACTAAACTGAACTTCGATAAGAATTATTATAGCTAAGTACCCTACATTACAAAGGTCAGACGTTAAACAAACGTTGTAAAAACACTCTTAAGATTATGGCTTTGTCTTCCGTTGTCCTTGACTGTCAAAGCAGTGACAGTCCTTTTCCTTGATGTACAGATTGATATGAACCCAGCTCTGATTAAATGCTGAGGGACAAGGTCAGTCTTAGTTTGGCTGAGCATATTATTCAGCATTATCTCTGTATAGTCATCTTGATCCACAAAGGGCATTTTGATTATGCAGTGAGATGGAGCTGAAAGGTGTCAAAGTCACTTGTGGCTTGATATAAGCATAATACTGTAGTGTGCTATTACCAACACAAAAATATTAATGTATTCCATTCCAATTCTCAGTTTTCAAGGGAACCTAATCACCATCATGATTAATCATATTTTTGTCAATCCAGCTAACTTGTAACCTCACTGAACATTTGGCACTGCTGTTAAGTAAGATGTGGGATCGTCTTTGCAAGTTACAATACTGAGATGATGGAAACATTTTCAATTACAGCCTTGTGTTGCCCATGTGACAAAGACAAATTATTGATTTTGTGGGGGAACAACCGAATCATCTGTTTTTTTTAATCGTCCTTGTCCTTGGCCAACTCAATTCCATACCAAGGACTCATCTGCTCCACACTGTAGGGATCACTAAGAGACACTAGTGGGAACAGGTTCAACATTGTAAAGGGAGAGACCATTGCATTTTCGAGAATCAAAGACTCAATCAGTTCAACATTAAAAAGCAAACATTAAGTGAAGGGAAATAGTGAGAATAGGCCATAAACAGCAATTTTGGTTGTACAGTAGGCTAACGGTTGAAAAGTTCAAAACAGTATGGGTGGTGATTAAACATGTTGTCTCTCTCTAAGAGGGCCACTTGAGGTGACTTCTGAACCTAGACTGGAATTAATGCAATCTCCGATAAGGGAAGTGCTTGTTCCCCGCCCTGAATAATATTGATTTTAGGAGGAAGATTGGGATTAACACCTTTGCCCTGTCAAAACGTGCCATGGAATGTTTAATGATCAAGTGGCTTCAGTGTCCTCCCCAATCTGCTTTGCTGGGTTTAAATATAGCTGGAGGTAAAAATGCAATAATGAGTTTGATTTTGACAAGGGGTACACAACTGGACATGTGATTGATGTACAGTGGGTGGCCTAGTGTGTGGCCATCACAACCTTATCACTAAAACCATGGAGATCCCAGTTTAGGGATTGTCACATGAAACAGAAAAAGCTTGTAAAACTAGCCTTTGATTTGGCTGCCAGGACAAGCATAATGTTTTAATTATTCTTTATCCACTTATACGGTTGTTAAATACACACTGTTGATATTTCATTGATTATAGATTGCATTTTCTTGCATTCAGGCTCTTTTCATTAACACAATTCCACACCATTTTTAAGAATGTATGACAAAGACATTTAGACAAAAGTAAAAAATGCAAGGAGAAAAACTTCATGATGTGTCTGACAACAATATGACTTTGAAGTTCAAGCTTGACATTAAATCTTTCCTCAACCCCTCTTGGTTATTATAAAACATTGATCCTCGAGCCAGAAAAACTAGAGAAAAACACAATCATCCAAAGAGGGAGCCCACATACACATGCCCATCTCAACAAAGGGCTGAATACGTTGATTGTAAACAATATGCATTATTCAGAGAGTGTTTCGGCATCCAGCAGGCATATCTACAGCTGGATCTCAATATGCCAAGCCTATTCTGAAGCTGAACTCATACAGCGAATGAAATTACTTTCAGAAGCTGCAGAGCGGCCCATAATTAGTGTGTCCGTTAGCCCGCAGGACTTGGGCTTGAAGGTCAGCTAAAGACTTTCCTGAATGGTGATTCGAGCAAGGGGTTCAGAGAAGAGAGGAACATGGACATCCTTTAGTCCCTCTCTCTATCACACACACACACACACACATACACACACTGCATTGAGTGTTTAATGTTCTCTCTCCTTGTAGTCTCTCCCCTTGTACCTATTGATCCATGTTCCATGATGCCTGCCAAGTATGATGATGGCTCGAGATACGAGGGAGCCGTAGTTCTGTTCTGAGACTGTGTGTGTGTGCGTGTGTAGTTGTCTTTAATCAATCACTGGACTTAAGAAGTGTCTCTAGGTTTCTTGATTTGAGTGCACATTTACGACAGGAATGTTTCGTAGCAGTAACATGTTTTCATCTTTAACTACAAGAAATGGTTGTGAATGATATTGACATTTACATTTAGCAGACGCTCTTATCCAGAGCGACTTACAGTAAGTACAGGGACATATTGTCTATATATAGCTCGGGACTGAGCTTAATAAGACTCATCTGAGTAACACTTATGATTTCACATTTGAGAGCCGGCTTGAGCTGGGCTACAGTACACAGCAAATCCATTTTCAACTTATTTTGCATCTCTCTATAAATGCCAGTGTCAGGGGGTTAGGATTAGGCCTAGACAGGCATTCTAAATTAAGTACATGAACTTCATGGTTGAGGACGGAAGTCTGCAAAATATTAAAAGGTTTTCCTTTGCATAAAAAATATCATGGCATTTGACTCAAGACTTATTTATACAGCTAAATTGCATTTAATAGTCAGTCATACATTTTTTTCCAACTATGTTCAAAATTTGCTCCAGGCTGAAAGAATACAATGCTTTTAAATGAACAATTGAAAATATGCTTGATTAGATTTAGGCAATTCCACAAAACACAAACACATCACAGATGAATTATGGAAAAATCATAGAAGTAGTGGATTGAAGGAAGAGACGGCCACGACTGTGCATACACTCAAATCAGTAATCCATTGTACACAAACACTTCATGCCATTTACCTGCATTTGAAACTTGAAGTGCTCAAACATCCAAAACAAAGCCAACAAAAGGCAAAATAAACAACTAGTGACATTTAATTCCTTCAAGTCAGTCAGCAATAGATTCACTTCAGAAGCCTGGTTCAAATGCATGAACCACGGTGGGGGATGGTGGCAGTTGGATAGCCGTGCCTTCATTCACTGTGTTTGGGAATTATGACTCAAAGATGACTTGCTTTCCAGAAGAGGATGTTGCCAATATCCCCTTGTCAAGCTGTTGACACATCACTGTTTGCCGCGAGCAAAAGGGGGGTGAACTATAGCACTGGTCTCTGATCTACGCATTCTGCAGGAGAGCAGGATGGTTCAATGGTGCTCATGTTCAATGGCAGTATGACTAAGACACTTGTGACAGGGAAGCCGGTGACATTTTGATTCCCCCCACTTTGCTGGCGGCCGGACAGCAGACTGTGCTGGCGTCTACTCAGGGGGTTCTCTGGTGAATGAACAATGGCGACACTTCAGACTAACCTGGGTTTTAGACGCCAAATGTCAAGACTAGCTTCATGTCTAGAAAAGATGATAGCGCACACATGGTCAACCATGAAACACATTCATCATTCGTAATCGTGGAGTAATTGAATCGATTGCCGTGTAGCATTTCTTGGGGGGAATGAGTGATGGCGCTCATGTTCAGATCAGGTGTGTAATGAGGCCAGTCGTGATGACATTCATTTATTGAAAAATCCAAAGGGCGAAGGCTGGCTGCGCCTGATCTACACAGTCATGCTGCAGACTGGCGTCTCACCAAGTGCTACGGAGAACCAAAGACGCAGCAAAAAGGATGTGAGAATCAGACACGCTCAGATGGAAGAAAATGTCCCAGCCAACAGATAACAATTCCCTCAGATGGATGTCAATTCGCTGTGAGGGATGGTAATACAAACCTTAAAAGGTGCATTTTTATAGGCATAAATGTAAAAGAATTCCGCTAATGTTATCAGATAATTTATCAAATTAGCCTGAAGGAGATCTAGTACAGAGAGCTAGAGTAGTATCATCATAATCAGTTTAATCTAGGTCTTAATTATAACTTTTTTTTCCAGGCTTTGCAGGGACTAGGTCCTGGCAGAGAGCTTGTCCACCAATGGGAGGTGGAAATGGCCAGCCTTATATAATCTAGTTCACCTCCAGCCCTCCATTCTGTGCCGACATCAATAGAAATGTTATCAGCATGCCCTCAACAACCCCTTCACTGAGTACACATCATTTTCTTCCCGACACAGCCATTGAAAGGTGCTATGGTGAAGGTGACTCTGCCTCTGCTGAAAGCAGGTGTGATGGCAGTCAGGAGGATTTAGGGTGAATCAGCGCTTCTCGTATACAGTATAGAATACAACGATTTTGTGCCCAGCAGATAGCATGTGGGGCATTGTAAGACTTATCTACATGTACTGTAACAATTTCCATATTACTTAAGCAGATTACTTTGAACTGAATTGGGATTGCAATTGAGGGTACCTTTATGTGATCTATTGTATCCCAGTGTCTCCCACACTGTTTTAAAAATGGCCCCTGGTAAAATCACAAGGGAACATTATGCAAGCTACAGAATATAGATATTAATGTATTGGATATTTTTTTCTGTTTTGTTTTAACAGACCTCTTCTCCTAGACAATGTTGATATAGTAGATTTTGTAACTGAAAATTGTGGATAATTGCGGTATGCCTATGTGAAATTGAAGGATAAAGTTATCAACATAATAATTGCATCCTACCCTCCAATCACATCATTCTAGCTCACAACTACTTAATATGTTTCCAGCAGCGGCAAATGATCCAACAATGTGTGAAGGACATTGTGTTTGCTTCGTGTGAAGAGGGCTTGCTTCGTGTACTGCACCCCGTCTCCATCCCTACTCCAAATGGATGTCGAGCAAATTGTTTTCTTTGTCGCAGTAACCCCACACGTACGTAGTGTTAACAAGGTTCTACAACAACGTAATACGTATGCTGGCAAATAACATTCCGTTTTCTCTGTTGATGTGCAGAACAGCGTTTGCATACAGTAATATGACCAGATCATTCCCCATTCCGAAGGATCTGGAGAAAGTAGACCCTCTCTCCTCCTATGCCTTTTCTATGCATGTTCATTTACTATTTCTAGCTGAATCCTACCAATAGGCTGTTTTTACCATGCAAAGACATGACATTCTCAGGGCTTATCATAAAGCCTGAAGGGGTGGTGTGGGCTCTATACTGCATTAAGAACTCATTGAAAGGGTTAGTAAGTGTAAAGCTGTAAAGCAGTGTATCAAGCGAGAGCTCACACAATGTGTGCACTGGATCCATTCATTCTACCTCTTTCCCTGATTCTGCCAGCCCCAAGCACAGCCTGCCCACATGGGGGAGAAGATACTTAAAATAGACAAGGGCGGGAGGAGGATGAAGAGGGGTGGAGGCGTCTGCATTTGCATTACCTTGAGAAGAAGCAAAAGAGAGGGAGTGTGAGAAAGAGAGAGGGGGAGAGAAGCACTTGAACATTGAGCAGCGGTGTGGCAGGCCGGACCCTCTGGGGATGCTGGGTAGAAACTCTGTGATCACATCCAGGCCATGGAACAAGGATGCATCCCTTTCATCTGACTCACAGGAGCAGTTCAGGCAGAAATGGAGATTGGGCCTACTGGCGAATCCAGGCACATTTGACTGCTTCATCAAACTACAACAATGGACCCATGAGTGTAGTTAAGGAGAGAGGGGACCAGGATTATATTCATAGCTCAGTGGCCAGAGAGAGAGAGAGATACACTGTAATGCTGCTATTGTTTTGACACAGCAGGATCAGAATTATGTATTGTAGCTTGATATTACCATGATGCAAACCGCACACTGTTGCACCTTTTAACTTCGTCCATTTAGTTACGCAACATCAGTACATGTTCCTTCATGGAGATGAATGAACAGTGGCATGGAGCTTGATTGGTATTCAACTTGTGTTTAATGTTGGTGAACTGTGTGTTTCCTAATAACATTGGGACGCATATTATTCCAAGGTCTGCTTGGGAGCGAAAAGGGCACTTAATCCCCACAAACACTGAACTATAGGACTGCAATTACTAAATTACTCAACCCAACAATAAATGGCTATACAGTATCTCGTAATTCGAAAGCAGCCCAGGCTGTTTCATATGTAATTGCAATTTGTATTGCTTTTGACATTCTAGGGAAATTAGTTTGACCCTACAAGATAAGATAGAAAAACAAGTATTGTGGTTTATTTTACCTAAATTGATGGTAATGGAAAAACAAGTTCACGACAGCAGTTCTTTCCTGCTCTTCCCAAGCCCGTTAATAAGAGCATGCAGCTTTAAGCGAGTCTGACCCAGAATAATGACTGTTTTCAAGAGGAGGTCATCAGAGATGCACTTTAAAGCTGAGATAGCCTTAAGCAGCCCAGCTCCAAACGACTGAACTAAACGACTGCTTTCCTGAGACACCAAAATAAGGAAATTACAATGAGATTAGACAATTTCAGTACCAGTTCCATCTTGCACATTGCGTACATCAACACCCCTCTGTGATGGACTGAAGTGAATGAGCTTCTTTTAAGAGGCTATCTCCAACAGCAACTGCCCCAACATTAAATACCTGAAACATCCAAATCATGGATTTATTGAAGAGGAATTCAAGGGGATAACTCTGGCCTAGCAGCCTTTAGTACTTAAAACACAATGTTAGAACTGTCATATATCTTGCAAGGTTGTTAATTAATAATTTATCGTGTCAGTTAGGTGAAGTTGCAATCGGTGAATTAACAAGAATGCTTCAGGAAAATTACAATATGTTTGATTGCAGCACCAGCGTTGGTCTAACAGCTCCAATAAGGTGATATAGACATCTGATTGACCTCAAATTAGCAATGTTAATTGGAGTACTTTATTTTAAAGAACCTCTGCCCATAGTACTACTCTCTTATTCTGAATCATGGTGGTCTGTACTGCTCAACAGTGCTGTCCAGGGGCCTGTTCAGAATATTAAAGATCCATCCAACACACAGGATTGATGGAAAACCAATTGTTATTCCAGAGGTGGTTTTAAACTGAGATTAATGGATAGTCCACCTGATCATTTGCTTTTCCTCTAAATGAGGTATGATGTGGTGAAAGCCTTGTGTAATGCATGTGCCCCTAAAAACCTACCTGATCAATTGAAGATCATCTCTGGCACCACAAAGAGGAGAAGCCCACACAAGTGAACTAATCATCTGTGAGGTTTGAAAAACACCAACTATCATTTGCCTGAGATTTATGACAATTTACTATGCTAGACTTTACAGAAAATGTGTTATTCACATGGAAAATATGGCAGCACTGCTTTCCAGTCCAATAAACTCAATGAATTACTAACGATAAGGTAAATTGAATGTCAGAATGTATACAAAATACTGAGAGGAATTCTGCAAAACCCTGATGAATACTGCCGGCTTAGATATTTATGAATGATGAGGATACATGGATGGTTCCATTATTCCATTTAAAATTCACCAGTTTATCTAGCTCCTAGTCTGCAATGCCAGGGACTTAAGGAATGACAAAATACATGATGTCACGTATATGGGATCCTTATTTACTTGCTTTGAACTTCAGTGTCCTTTAATGTGGTCAAACCAGTAATGAATGCAAAAGCGAGATATGCCCACTTTAGCACTGAAATACTACTACAGACAATGCCTGAATTAAAGCCTTTAAATTATTAAAGCCTGCAAAACAAACTTTCTTTACAGACATCCAGGCATTTCTTATCTGCTGGAATCCCTCAGGTTAATGTCACTTTGTGGCAGAGCTTCAAATTGGGCCATTATTAAATGTGTCTTCAATTATTGTAATTCATGATGCCAGTTTCATTTGACTGGTTTCAATCTCTTTCTCTGCTGCTAGTTGAATGAGATCACTAACTTTGTTGGGAAAAACGGACCACTGCATGGAGAGGTACTGAACAGTATGTACATAAAAGTAAAACATTCTGAGGCCTGAACATTTTGTATTTTGGCGGGGATTGCTTTAAAAATGACACTTTTCTTGGTCCAGGAATACCATTTTTTGAATATTTTCTTTTCAATGGACACTGCTTCTTAAATGGGGTTTAAACTCCTATCAGATGAGATCCCAATGAGTCTCCATTTGGGGACTGTTAAATTAGCAAGCAGGCCTTGGTAGGAACTCAAGAGGTCTGTGTGCTCAAGCTCTTGGAGTAACTTATAGAGCAAACAGAGTGCAACATGTCCTCAAACATGCACACACACACACACATACATACATACACACACCCACACACACAATTAATGTGGCTAATGGCAAAAGAAGTACAGGAAGGTAAGGAAGAGATCACCTGTCTCATTCTGAGTCAGATGTTTTGGCCTCTAAAGCCCTATACTGTAGCTTGCAATTTTGAGGGATTTTTCATCATGTCTAGCTGATTCATTTACCACTCTCTCACCATGCTTATCTAGCCAAACAGTTTTTTGGCAAATCTTTGGAGAATTAGGTCACTGGCATGAAAAATGCTGTGACTTTTCCAGTGACAGAATTGCATATGAGGTAGAGGGGATGTGACAGAAAGAACTGGAATGTGAATACCAAAATAAACAGCATGACACATCTTGCTTTGACCTTTTTCTCTTCACAATACAAGGTAGCGTACCTCCATTTATTTCCCTGAGTTCTCCCAAGCTGTATCTTTGTTTTTTGATCGTAAACAAAGTTGGAACAACAGGTATTGCATTCCGGAGATATTATTTCTGGAGTGTGGTCTCCAGGTTTCCAGGTCCCAGTGTGTGGTTGAGTGGCTTAGACGCTCTGAGGTGTAGCAGTTTCTGAGGAACTATCGGTTTCACAGTTTCTTTGTAGAAATCCAGTATTTGGGAGTAAATTACCACAGCCGGCTCTACTAAAGGATCCTGAGATTTATGGATTGCCCCAGTGCAGGCCGCTGGGTGGTAAATATTGTAAGAAAACTTTCAAGTGTTTCAATAATGTGCTTAAGGTTCTCACATGAAAGGGGTAAAAGTAAACCATCCCACACAAAGGCACTCACAGAGATACGCTCACACACACACACACTTCATGCCTGTGAGGCCAACTGAAGCTGCGTCTGCAGAACGAAACTGTGCTGCGTCACTGCTGTGGGAACCTATGCCTGGAAAAGCAAAATAAAGGCATAGAGGATCCAAGATGCAATGGCCAATGGCGCTGTAACGTTGTATTAATTACTCCCACTGCACAATGTCCTCTACTGCTGTGTACATGACCCACATGCTCACATAAAATAAGCAGGGTGTTAAGGATCATAGAACACAGTACAGTATATAGCATGGAAGACCAAAGTCTCTGAGACAAATTATAGGGCAATGCTTCAACCATCTCAGCCCTCACCAGCCATTTAAATTACTGTGAATGGGACATAACATATAACATGGGAAACTGTTTCCAGAACATCCCTGTAGTTCATTTATGAAGTGTTTTTGTAAAGAGGAGGCCTCTGAGATGCGACCTCCATGCCTGAAGCAGGCCAGTTAGTGGAAGGGTCCGTGACGGATAAATCTGATCCTTTGTAGAGGCAGTATTGATCCAACAAAAGCTCACTACATGAATCAAGTATGAGCTTCGCTGTTCGCTCCCTGGGCCAGACTCTGTAGGGTGGATGTTCTTCAGTAAAATAATGTCACATATCCCCTCTTCATGTGGCTTTACTGGAAGTGCTCTGCTCAAGAAGTGGTCATTAAAACCAATGACAAAATTCACAGCTATATACTGACCACAGTGTCTACTGATATTTTTATTTTATTATTATTATTATCATCTGTGATTATGTCAAGATGACGTGTGTATCACTGGGGATCCTGTTCAACTGTCTGGCCCAAAAAAGTAGGATATCGTGTCTGCTCTTTGTTTCACCATGGAATTCAAAATGGAAGTTGAGAACAAAACTACAATCAAGACAAGATGTTCTTGTCCTCCCATTTTGAGATTACTGAAATGTAACAATTCAATGACACATAACAGGTCTGAGACTTTCTCATATCTGAGGGTCAAGCAGTGACCAATATGTAATGTTCCAGTTCTAATCTTGTAACCGGCCAGAAGGAGCCGACTATGCAGATGGTTAGGCAAGGACGTCTCCCCTAGTCAGATGTTAACAGTGTGGTCTGAGTAGACAGCCCTGCTGTCTGCTGTCTTTCGCTGTGTGTCACAGGGACAGCCTTCCCACCCCTTTAGAGTCTAGTAGACCACTGAGTGCAGGGTGTTGGTAAGCACACACACACACGTACATACACACACACACACACACACACGTACATACACACACACACACACACACACGTACACACACACCTCATGAGAGCAGGAGCTCGGAGACGCAACACAGTCTATTTCACCACAATTTAGGTTAATCACGCTCCAGAGAGGCCCAGTTAATAACCCTCATGAAGGCTATTAGGAAGCAACCAAAATCCTACGGATATTAATGTATAAAGAAATGCCTTGTTTGCCACTGCTGCTCAGGGAAGCAGAGCTAATAGATGAAGGTAAAATTACTTGGTGAGATTGCACAAACTGTAGCCCCATCATACCTTAATCATCCTGTTTTTTTACAGTGAGCAAGGATGTTCAAGGGAACCCAAGGCAGAGTGAACCGAATAAGAGTCACCACAAGCTGAGAAGTTGCCAGGGAACAGAAAACGATTGAAATCATAAACCGTTCTGCCTCCAGACCCATTGACACACCCTATCACAATATCTACTGGACAAGACCTGGGTCTGGCCTCAACCTGTCCATCTCACATTGCTAGCCACGGTATAGCTGGACTTGTGTACGTTAGCTGGTTTTTGGTGATCACATTTTTATCTGTTTTAATTACAGCCGCCCGCAGGAAGATCCCTCCCAAGCCATTCAGCAGCAGCTACAGCCCTTTCTGATGACATTCACCTTAACAACATGACGGCTGAACGTTGGGAACAAAACAACGTGTCATATCAGTCAGAGCTTCAGCCCAGTGATGCAGAGGCTGCCAGGTAGGAGTCCCTATTAAGACTCCTCAGTCTCAGTCTCTCTTTATATTATATCAATACTGTTAAGAAATAGGGAGTCAGGTGGCTGAGCGGCTAGTAATCAGAAGGTTGCTGGTTCGATTCCCCAGCAGTGAAAAATGACGTTGTGTCCTTGGGCAAGGCACTTCACCCTACTTGCCTCGGAGGAATGTCCCTGTACTTACTGTAAGTCGCTCTGGATAAGAGCGTCTGCTAAATTACTAAATGTAAATGTAAGAAGAAGAACAAAGACAATCTTTAAGTAAAACCCTTTAGGAAATGTCAATATCCCCGAGTCCTTCTAATCAGTATGCATTCCGGTCCCAAGAGTATCCTGAAGACGAAGGGAGCAATGTATGCTTTTGATTCCATTTTGGATGAGTGTTTCACAGGGTTTCAGCATACATTCAGGTTAGGGTTAAAGTCATATAAGACACAAGCATTCCCTTAACCTATGATTTGGTTAAGGGACTATTCTGTAGGCACTATCATGTGTAACATTTAATTTTGAAGGAATGCTTGGTCATTGGTTCATCAATGCTGTATGGTATTCTTTTTTGTTACCAATAAACAAACATTGCTCAACATAAATCCATGATTCATTTGTAGCCAATGTCCTAATGTAACCTAAAAAACAAAACAGCAGTCTACTTAGTCCATAATTATGTACAGTAGTTAAGTCATATGCAGTCAAGGGGAGGGAATTAGTGAACTTGAATAATACCTTTGTTTTACCGGTGACACTACCTATCAATCCTTAAACGCACGCAGCACACACACATGTAATTACATTAGTGCAGTGCCTGTTGGCAGCTTGTGAGAACCATGGGTCTATCACAGTGCATCTTAACGTGTTTAAATGTATTTCTCGCAAGATCGATTGCTTCCTCTTAGCTTATAATTTTTTTATGTCACAAACCACTCATCCAAACAACGTCACAACACTGCATATACTTGGATCATGAACAATACACCTGCCAATTTTCAACTTCATACAGTGCCTGGTTGTTGAGATAATCTATCTGCAGACACACACACAGAGATTCCTGCTTTTATATTTAGGCTAGATGTAATTTTTTCTCTACCCACATTTCACCATTCAAATATGAGGTCAGGCTTAAATATGCAGACTGTGAGATACATTATACATGTTATGATGGAACATTCTTAGTGATTAATTTAACAGTACAGTGAAGCTTGGGATTATTCTATTCTAATTGGAATTGGAGGATTCCCTTCAACACAACGGAAAAAGCGTGATTTGTTATTGCATACTAATTCTGATCAATTAACCCAGGATGTAATGCCTTTTACCTTTCACCAAGAGAATATGTGATATCAAGTTTCAAATATTAACTCTTCCTAATGTTTAGAGACCAAAGAGGACAACAGGAGCGGAGCTGTGATCAAGGAGGGGCATTCTCTCATTGATATCATTGTTTTCCAGACACCCCACTCTTGCTGATAGCAACATCATTCATATTCTACTAGTGTGGTGTGCTGGCATTAGTTCTTAGCAGCAGGAACAAACTTTATGTGACAAACTGCAAAAGTGCTCAACATGTTAATTTAATGATGAAATTAAATAGCCAGTAATTAATTCCCATTGTACCTATGTGAAATGCTTTGTTTTTACCTTATACGAACATTGTTATTACATCAACTAAAAACTATGGATAACCTTATTTTAATGTATTCACGTGTGCGTGTGTGTGCATGTGTGTGTGAAATAAATGAATAAATGTAATGTAAATGCATGTGTGTGTAGGCTATGTGTGTGTAGCTGTTGCTTCGACATGTACGTTTGGCGACCCCCAGTGTACAGAATGGGCAAGTTTCGATAATGTTCTTTTCAAAGATTGAAAATGAGTCTCCCTTCGATTTAGGATACGAAAGAAATTGTCCCTCAAATTCGCTGTATATAATGCACAATTAAACACACCTTTTATGACATTATGTCGCAACGAACCATGCTATTCCTAAGTTTTATGGACTCCATATCACTGATAACGATATCAATTTCAACTTTGCCGTTGCTTAGGTTAGATTTCAAAAGCGAGTATTTGCCGAATTGGGCGTATGCAAAATTGACTACTGAACACATTCGAATTTGAAATTATGTTAGGATACAGTAGAAAAATATAACTTGTTCTAACCGGCAGCAAATTATATTGGGTTAAATGCTGTAAATGAATCTCACCTGCGTGTTAAACACCGTTTTATCCACATTTTCTCGACAACAATTCCGCGTCAGTTCTTCAGGTATCCTCCCATTGAGATGTCTTTACCACAAATGTCGATAGTGGCTGATTGACTCAAGTGATGAACCTTACTCCAAATGTCATTAATGCAAACATGCTGAGCCTATATCCTTCAACATAGCGGCAAAATAAACACTCCACTTAAAAACGCAAATTCCGCTAAGATTGATAAAGAAGAAAACGCAAAATAGCCTATCTGGGAAGTTTGGAAAGGCTACTTGTTTACCTCGACTTCACAATTCGGCAGTTCGTCAATTAGGCGAGGTTGACAAGGTTGCGCCAGGACCCTGGACAGGTGGTCCTCTGAGTGAAACCCAAAAGGTGTCCTCTGACCACTTGTGTCGGTCAAACTTTGTCTTTACATTAATCATCGAATTTCCTCCAACAAAAAGTCAAAACGCTGAGAAAAATAACGGACAGGCAAGGTTTTCCGTTGTCATCCTCGATAGAAATGATCACGCACTTTGCTTTTCTACAATATTTACAGAGATGCCAAAGCAAAATAGCACGGACATACGGTAGCCAATAACGCGTAGCCTACACTTGAAAACGAAAGATGCGGGGAAGTCACAGTTGGCCAAAAGTCTCCCTCGCTCACATTTTTTGACGGCTGGAATTAATTATGACGAAAAGGAAAAAGAAAGTCGACAAGATAAGGTGAAAAACGAGTTCCTTCAGAGCAGTGGGTTTTTGCGCAATCGGTAGAGCGCTCTGGGTAGTGGTATAAGGAAAATACAAGCGCTTGTCATTTGAGGAGAGGGAGCAATATCAACGCGCGCTGGATTTTCCTGCCTCTCCTTGCCTCTCTCAGACTGACTAACGACCTGCCAGTCTAGCTTCGGCTGCCACTTGCGTGACGTCATTTTAAAGTAAAATATGTGAAATTGTAGACCACACAGCAAACTTGAACAGTCAGTGTGGTTCCGTCTTCGGATTTGTATACACATGTTGAACTACTAAGATTCAACCTATCACTAGCCTCAACATAAAAATTTGACCACAGCGAGGAACGTTACATTCCTGCAGCAACCTTTGAATAGTTCAGTTCTTGCGTGAGACAGAATGTGAAGTGAAAGAAAATGTGGTGGTCTTCGTCATTCCCTGCGGACCAGTGTCAAACTATTGGATTTCACCGGCCTGTTGAAATAAAACCTGTAAAAAGCAAAGCAATATACATGTGGTAGATGGTGAACTGTTTGTTTAGCTCGACCGGTTCATGTCAAATTGTGATTTTCATCCCAAAGAATCTCAACGTGCTGTACAGACATAACTGGCCATTAGAATGAATCAGAATATGTTGCCAGTAGCCTACTGCAGGTTATAGGTTGTTTCCTTTCCTTTGGATTGAGGGAAACCAGACATGTAACCATTCAACTGTGCATAACTTGCAAGCATGATGAGGTAACTCGTTTATAATTTTTTTTACAATTCCCTCATTACTGTATTAGTGGCTATAAACGCACTTATCCAAGTGGTTTCCTCTGTCTGGGTAAATGTTACTGGCTCCCCAGCAGATGGAGGCTGTCACTCATTCTCTCTCTCTCTTTCTCCCTCTCTCTCTATCTCTAGCTCGGTTCAAAAAAGCCTTTATGGGCAAGAAAAAGATTTGCTAATATTCTCTCTTTTTCTCTTTCCTCTGTCTCTCTTTCTCTCTCCCTCCCTCTCTCTAAGTCCCTATCCCTCTTTCTTTCTCTAAATCTTTGTCTATTTTCAATGTGAGCCTAAATTTGTGTCTGCATGAGTAGTTAATGTGTGTAGGTGTGTGTCTTCATGCCACTTGTGTGATACAATAGGTGTGTCATATTACATGTAACTCGAGAGAAGTCCCATGTTTCTGTGCATCAGTTAGACTGTGGGTGGTTCTGGTTCACATGGAGGAATCACAAACCCTGAGGCTCCCAGTGAAACAGCTGTCATGTAAGCCATTAACATCCCGCAATGAGAGCTAGAATTAAAAATGAGATTAATTTGGGCAGTATAGCCTGTTTGACTCCCCCAGTTTCTGCTTTGTGGTGTTCTGTTTACGCACAGTAAAAAGTTTGTCTTGGAATAATAAATACAGTGGGTAATAGGTGACATGGTTTTGTTAGAGCAATCAGCTTTTGTGATATCATGAATATTAGAGTGGTGGGCCATGTCATCATGGTATTTGGATAATATAAGATCTGATTCAAGGATTTGACCAGTGTAAAAAAGGTCAAAAAGATAGTTTTTGGTTTTCAGAACTGATTGTGTGGAAAATCTCATTGTTCCCTATTGAAGTTTGTGGAATGAGATTTCATACTAAATTAAGAGTCCTTATTGATTGCTACCCCCTTTTTAGAGGGGGAGGGTAGAGCGTGCATCAATATCACTCTATCATAATGAATGTTCAGGTATTGTTCTTGTTTATGCTATAGGAAATGCACCCTGCACAGCGAAGAACAAACATTAGGGACCAATTACTTGGAAATTTCCCAACAAGTGGAGATACTCTTGAAAATGTGAGGAAATGTCCCTTGCTTAAAATGTTCTAACTTGCTTGCTTTATACTTAAGTTTCTTCGAAACAACAAGCCATTGCCATGTTTGGTAAGATGCTATGTTATGGATGCATTAACTGCCATGTAACTACATAACCATATCTACATAGCAACAACACTGTACATACATAGAAACGGCTATGTAGTTACACTTCATTACTGTTTAGCGGCACAAGTAAAGTACCAAGCCTTCAACTCCCCTTACAACCCTCCTCCATACTGTGCCTTCTTACGCTTTTGCCATAACCTTTAACAATAACACTGAATACGATTGAATTTTTATGTACCTACAATGTTTTTACTATCGATATTGCTTGTAGTTAAATGTCAGTTTGTGAAACTTTAATGTTAAATGTTGCCCCATGTTTTACTTATCCTCCAAACGTTGTCTATTATGAGAGCCATAATACACCCAAATGTTTTATCTAGCTATATATTTTAGACAAGAAAATGTATGCCCAAATGTCAACTTAAGAAACTAGTTTCAAATTAACTTAGTTTGTATGTAAATGTTGTACCAGTGAGGAAAGATCATGGATAGTTGTTCCAACTGATGGCTTGGCGCAAACAGACGGAGCAGGAAGATTTAGGTTTTGAATCACAGCTTGTAATTTAGCTGAAGTCAAGGCAATTGACCCCATCTCACTGGCATGGAAGGGAAACCTGGAGTTTGTGGTGTTCTTCCTGTATGTGTGATTGTGACTGTGATAAGCTCTCTTTTGTCTTTGAGTACCCTAAGACACGTGGGCTATGGTTGGTTTGTGACCACAATGAAGTGAATGCGTGTGCGTACGTGCATGCATGCGCATGTATGTGTGTGTGAGTTCATGCAGATTGGCCAGTGTGCAGTCTGAGCCAGACTAATGTTTTTTTTTCTGTGTGTATGTGAGGGAGAGAGAGAGAGCCATTAAAGAAAGTGAGAAAGAGATTTAGGGAGAGACATAAAGAAAGAGTGAGAGAGGGAGAGAGCCTAAGCAGGGGGGCTATTAGGCAGTGTGTGGATGAACTGTCCCCATTGATCTCCTGCCATCCTATTCTGTGCATCTGTGATACTAGACACTCCCTGCAGAGGTCCTGGCTTTGTAGCTACATCTAGGGAACATAACACACGTACGCACATAGACACGCACACACACAAACATACTCACAGCCAACCTGTCAACACAACAGGACCTATTTCCATTGGATCTCTATTATTTTGGTGAAATATTATAAATTGACAATTGTGACACAAACAACACACTATTTCCAATAAAGTTTCAACTCACATTCACCCAAAAAGACGCATTTGGCCTGAAGGAATATGACATTTTTATTGTTCAGAGTCTGGAGAGCTGATAGTGACTGCCTGAAAAGCAAAGATAGCAATAGCCACTTTATGCCTTGTGAATGTATCAAATATGTTGTGTCAGACTGAGGAAAGATGTTTCATAAAGAAGAAAAGTTGTAAGATTTAGGTGCACGTATTTACAGAAGAAACATGAACCGATTTTGATGCCATTACAGACATTATTGTGTGGAAGTCTTATAAAGTCTGCCGCCTCCTTCCCCTTTGCACTGGTATCAAACAAATATCAAAGTACTATTATTCAGTAACATTTCTCAGTATAATTGTATTAGTGAAAATGTTATATAAAAACACATTGCTTTTTGACAATCTTTGATGAAACCTCTGCGCCAATCACATTTGTTGTAAATGTGAAAACATTAGTAGGCTCTGTGAATCATGGCATGAGTGCCGGATCACCAATCAATTGAGTGTGGGAGACAGCTCCTACTGTACAAAAACATCACCAGAATTGGCTACTTTGTTCTATGCAGAGCTTCTGAGCACCAACACCAACAAGAGTACTCCAACAAAGACTGATGTCTGAAATCATTCTTATATGGATGTGGTTGCCTGGAAGAACACGCTCCAAAATGTACACTTTCATCAGTTGTGATGGATTAAGTGGAATTGAAATACACCCCCTCCATGTACACTGTAGTCCAATCGTCTCATATTTTTCTTGAATCACACCAAGGTGTTTGGATAATTCATTTTCAGTTCAAGCAGTGTCAGCAAAACTGGATAAAGTCTATGCAGGGTATGGGGGAGCCTTGAAATGCTGTTTTTTTGAGGATCTAACTTATTTTCGTGATGTCCTTGGTATTTCAGAGAATGATCATCCAATGTTGTCACATTTACTTTTAATTGATATTAAGGACACGGCACAGCCTACCCAGTGGTGAGTATATGTAGTCTGAAGTACAGTACACTAGCACAATAAAAGAGCTGATACAGTAGGTGGTATAAGTTGTTAGTGCATTGCTACGGTGCACTTAAAAAAATAAAAATTTTAAAGGCTAACATACATTTACATTTATGCATTTAGCAGATGCTTTTATCCAAAGCGACTTCCAAGAGAGAGCTTTACAAAAGAGCATAGGTCACTGATCATAACAACGAGATAGCCCCAAACATTGCGAGCAGCCAAAACATGAAGCATACATTGTGGAAAACCAAATACTAAATGCCAAAGGGAAGAACCATAAGAGCATGCAGTTAAACAAGTTACAACGGAACAACATGAAACTCCCCACAAGAGTGCGAGAGTGTACCTGTAGAAAAAACAATCAACAGTAAAATATTTCATAGCGAGTACACAAATTCGAAACCGTTACAACTAACCAACAAGAGCAACAAGTCGCTAAATACGAGTAATTGTGATCCTGGAGGAAACTGACATCAGATCCAGCCAAGCATTCCTAAGTGCCGTTGTACTCCCGGAACAAGTGCGTCTTGAGCCTTTTCTTGAAGGTGGGCAGACAGTCAGTGTCCCTGATGGAGTTGGGAAGTTGATTCCACCATTGGGGGGCCAGACAGGAGAAGAGCTCGTGTTGTGACCGGGCGCTCTTGAGCGGTGGGACCACCAGACGGTTGTCAGAAGAAGACCATAGGTGGCGGGGTGGGGGGGTGGGGGGGGGGTGTAAATACCTGTACATACGACATAAAGTATGGTGTTAATGTTATTGTGTATTTGTTATTATATGCTAACTTAGTTAAAGGAGACAATGTTTGTTATTTCATCGTCCCTCATAATAATGACATACATGCTAGCCCCTTGGGAGCTTTTCACTCTGTAGTCTTACTCAATCACCTGGAATGGTATTTGTTTTACAGATGAACCAAACATCACAACCCCATCGCTATGTCATTTATTCTGCACCTGAGTGTGCGGTACAAAGGACATGGAGGTGGCACAAGTTAAAGCGAACGTGAAAGGTTAAAACAGAACATTACAAAGGACCGTGGCAGAACCTTTTTTAAAGCAAACTCACGTATGTGCGTATCTCCCCATACAGTCTAATGGGGATTTTCAGACTTTCTCTGTGTTCTTATGTCACCCTGAGAGTGCCTACCTGGGAGGAGACTGAGCGTGGGAGCATGGAAAAAGTCATTGCTATGGAAACAAGGAAGCAAGGATAACATTGATAGAAGAAAGGATACAGAGGGCACGACCCAAAGAGACGCCACTCTGTGGGAGGAGAACATTCCAAAACGATTGGTCGACAGCACAATGTGTACAACAAATGTATGAATTGTTTTGTTAATTGAGCGGTACTGCACAGGCTTTTTTCTCCACAGTTTTCCCGCAGTAAAACATATGTCTCTTTGTAACTAATGGCAACAGCAGCAGCACATAATGAAATAGACCCTGAAGTCAGCATCACCATCTGTAGATTGTGTACTCCAACCTAGATATGAGCAGCTCTGTTGCAGAAATACATATTTTTTATCTGATACATCAATATAGGAAACAGTGTGGCAATTGTACAATCTGCAGGTATTGGGTTTGAATTTCAATATAACCCTTGATTAATCTGTTTTGGACCATGTAGGGAGTTGGATAATTTAGCAGCACTGTAAAGTGTGCAAGTTTTCTTTTCACCATGCAATCCAGTGAAAAGGAAAGCATAATAGGATAATGTTATATTAATATGGAGGTGGATAATTTAAAAGATAGTTGGACTGAAGCATATTGGCTCCTCCACAGATAACACTAAATATTCTAAAGAAACAAGGCTACTTTGTTTCAATCCAGTACCAAGGACAGTGTAACCACCTGTTGGAAAATGCTCTTATTGGGATATTGGAAGAACAAAATGCAAGAATAACAAATTATTTCTCAATCACCACTACTACCACCCAAATAACTAAATGTAGTTGGAGTGCAGTGGGTGAACAGATGATGCAGGAAGAAAGCATAACCAATATCACACATGGTTGGCTAGGGGATTAAGTATTATGGGATACCTGCTGAGGAACGGTACAGGAGAGGACATCCAATAGAACATAAGGCAACTAGCTTTTACAAACTAAAACAGATGAGGAATGATTGAAACTTTTGAGTATTGAATGGGGAGGGATATCATTCTAGATACTGTGCATTGTTTATTGAGAGAAACATACGGCAATGTAGAAATTATACTGGTGTATAATAGTTTATTTACTTTTAAAGCAAAGTTACAATTCAGTGTTTTAGTTTGAGTCAAGGGACTTTCATATGAACAGCTTCAATCTGTCAGGTGAACTAATGGGACTTGTGTTGTTGTCAAATACCTTCTAATTGTTACAGCATGAGGATCCTGTCTCTGCCCTTTGTCTGTTCAGTTCACTCCTACACAATCTGTGGAAGCCGGTGCTCCCAATGCGAAGGAGTTTGTCACTGAAACTGAATTAGTGCAAATTTATGATATTACTCCACAGGCTGTGCCACTGGGATGGTGTAAATCACTCTGGTGCTGAGCAATAAAAAATGTCAACGAGCAGATTTAAGACACTTGGGCTATGAACTTTTCTTTTCTCTTCACAGGCTTTACAAGGTTGACATTTGGAAAGAACGAGGCCCTTGAAGGAATATTAGTAATCATCTTTGCTTTCTATCTACGACCATACCACACAAGCAGTTTGTCTCCTTCGGTTGAAGGATAGTCCACCAGATGAGGATTCTCTTCCTCTTGTGTTTTATCAGGTACTTCTTGTCTTTGCTGTGTGTTATCTGCAAGTTAAATGACTTTATGAACTGCTTTTTAGTTTTAATGCCGGCGGTAATTCTTTGGGCAAATACAGATTCAAACTGTTTGGGAATTGTAAGCACATTTGAGTTGTATTGTTCGTGTGATCTCCAGTTTGGTGCTCAGATCTTTGATCTGTCCTCTGCCCACACTCCCTTTCTCTCCCCTTAATCCCCCCTTCCCTTCTCCCAGGGTAGTAAAATGAGGGTCACCAACCCAATCAGATTCTTCAATGGCTCAAATCAGATTATAGTTTAATCAGCTGTAGAACAGGACCTAAAATATGCACCATTTATGTACAGTGCTTGACATCACTACATGGACACAACATTAGTTCTAATAATGCAATTTCACATAGTCGATACTGAGATTTGTCTGTGGTTGAGCACAAGTTATGGTTTATATTTACACTTCTTAAAATCCTGCCTCCAGGCGGAAACAGGCTTCCTCTCCTACTTTCTTCTTCTGTGTTTCTCCTTGTGCATCATTTTTAGAGCCTGGTGATACACCTAGACGTTCTTTTAATCAGCTTCTAATACCACCTAAGTTAGTTCTCATGTGCCCCACCCACCCCCACCGCAACCCCACATGCTACCCACAAGCACACACACTCCTTTCCTTGGCATTTCATTTATCCTCAGTGCATTGATTTAGGATGAGAGTGCAGGCCAGACTTAATGACACTCAATATTATTCATATGTTTATTGAGGTGCTTGTAAAGCTCTCTTACACCCTGCTGTTCCCCACTCAGTGATAAACCCCATAGGCTCCAGGACAGGTGATTTGAATGATTTATCATCCACCTTATACATTGGTTTAGTTTCTTATTAAAGTAAAACACTGTGGTTTGCCCTAGCACTTTGTTGATTACACAGATCCTTTTCTTCTGAATACCGTTTGTGTCATTGGTATTGGTGGATTGTCCTTTAGTTTTTTTGTGCCATTTATTGATTGCAAATCACATTTCTCCTGAAATATCCTCATTCAGGAATAGGGGGAGGCACCCATTTTTCATTACATATACAAAGTTTTTTAAGGCTTGCAATTTTTTTTTTTTACCTTAAACAAAAATATGATGGAGGTGATAGGGATTTGGGGGTTCAAACACTCTTGGCTTCCTTGACTTTCCTGTTCAGGATTTTCATTATGTTTCATGAATGACAAAGTCATAGACAGCCTCCGGTTATGATCTTGGAGATTTTGGGGGGGAAACAATTCTAGGAAGATGTTTAAGTGTCATGTTGATAAAATGTGATCACAATACCACACACTAACTGCAGATTAGCTTACAGGCATCAAGCATCAGCAGTGTCCTTCTCATCATCTCTTAGGCTCACATCTGCAGGACTTTGGGGCTTCCTTTGTATTTGCCTCACATAGGGTCCACTTGTTGGAAGGGCAGGGAACATACGGTAATGATCCCCAGACAGTGTTTGTAAGTGGTCAGACAACTGCGACTGTTGAACAGATGGACCGATGCACCCTTTACTGAGCTGAATGTCATTGGCTGGCATTTCTCTCATGTCTCTGGGATGAGACAGCTGCAAACAGCCTAGAAAGAGACAGAGAATTAGGAAACTCAAACGCAGGTCAGTTTGTGATTAGACTCTCAAGGGTTGCTGAAGGGTATTTGCATTGCTTCTGTTGGCCATTATTTTTCTTTTCTTTGAAGATGTGTTAGAAAGGATATGGCTCTCAGTTCATCATGTGCCTTAGATCTATCTGTCTTTCTGTTTGGGTATGCAAAGTATAACAGCCAAGCATTTATCTTCTTTTTGATCACCCACCTCTTTCACAACTCCATGGTCTCCAATGTTTCCCTGTTTCACAGAATTGCACCTAAAAAGTCTCCAATAGAACCATGATTCTTTTTTTTCAAAGAGAGTAAATTGTTTGTAGCAATGAGTTCCGACAAAGTAGAGAAGGGAATAGGAGGACTGATAAGGTTTAAGTGTTTTTTTTTTTTTTTTCACCTTCTTTAATTTCGAGACTGCCGTCGGCGGTAGCAATAACTGTAGATTAGCAGTAGGGGGATTTCTCAAGGGAGTGGGGAAACACAGAGGAAAGCGTTCCAGGGCCTACCTCTGCAAATGTTTCTCTTTCCAAAGGCCAGATTTCTCTGCTTCATTGTCCTTCGCAGCCCCCGTATTTCCCCGTTTTACGGCTCTTCTGAGGGACAATTTGTGTGTCGGGCTCCAGTTTTATTTGTTGGTGCTTGGTGGAGGGTAGGAGAGGACATCAAATGAAACCCATTAATCACCTTGCAGGCTGTAAGAGATAATTGTGAAGGGAAAGAGAGAGGGAGAGAGGGAGGTAAGGGAAGAAGAGCCCAGGGAGAAAAAACAAAATAAATCAGGATGTGTAGTGTGGGGACTCTTACAAGTGCCATATAACAGCCAGAGCCTTCAATTTCCTGCCCACTCTTTCACCAGCACCAGACTGCAGTGATTGAGTGTGAGGAAAAGTGAAATATCTGAGCAAATAGATAACTTTTCAAGCCTCACGATGCACTCAGTCTGATAGCCACAGTCGCATCGTTTGATTAAGGTAAGGATGTGAAACCTCCAGAGTTGTGCAGTATATCTGAACACCCATTGACCCCCTCTACATTATACGTTTGAAGCTCTGACAAGGAGAAAAGATGTTGTACTCTAAAGTTGCAAACCCGTGATTTATATACTTTTCCAGATCTGCACATTTTGGATGAGTTTCCAACTGACATCAAATGCACAGAACTGTTAGAACATTTGTCAAATTCACCCATCCAACTTCTATCACTCTCTCTTTCACTCTCTCTTTCACTCTCTCTTTCACTCTCTCTTTCACTCTCTCTTTCACTCTCTCTTTCACTCTCACTTTCACTCTCTCTCTCTTGCTCACTCTTTCTTGCTGTCTCTGTCTATAGTGTATTTAGTCTATGGTGACCAGTCTATACTAACAAAGTGTTACAGTAAAGTCTGTACAGACTGTGTCACATATCATGTTTGATCAGTCCGCACACCAGAAAGAATGGTCGAATGTCATCTGTTTTAACTAAAGAACAATTTAGACACCTATACATGGAACTGTTTCATCAGAATTGGTGACCCTAACAATACTATATACATGCAATTCAATACACATGTTCTTTGACAAACGTTTTTGCTCTGATTACATGTTTACATTAGTACTGTATTAGTACTCTTATTGTCCAAAATGTTTCACGAGACCATTTAAAGATCAATAGAAATCCACTATTCAAAAAATCGTTGAGCCACATGCATTTTGATAAATTGGATATTCTGAAGTATTTCAATCAGACATTTTCTCTGCCACAGAAAGCGTGCCATATAAAGTAATTTTACAATAAACAATTGCATGTTTGAAATACAACATCTGAATGCATCAACTCTGAACGTGTCTTGTACGTGGCAACATTGCCCAGGTTTATTGACAATCCTCCATTGCTCGTGTGCTCTACCTTAGCCTATTTATTCCTGTAAACAATGTTTCTGCCATCAAGATATGCGAAGCCTGATTCGATTTAAGTCTTTTGATTTAAGGGCCAATTAACCAAAAAGCATCCAACCAGCTCGTTCATAACTCTATATGTCAATGGGACATTGACTTCAGAGACCACATTACTTCTGGAGTATTATTGACCATGATTGGAAACTGGGCTGAGAGTTGCAGTGAGAGCTAGGGTGATAAAGCTTCTCAGGCTATTTTCTAGAGCAACATGAAAAACCTCAGCGGGAGTGCAAAAACATCAACAGATTTATTTATTGCAGTATTAACTCCTATATGGCATCCAGACTAGCGATACAGGAAATGTTGCATGATCAAATGTATTATGCCAGCCTGAACTGTAGTGCTGTACTGAAGTATTTTCACACTGTCCTGACTGGCACAGCTCAAGCACAGTTCCATGGCTTGTCTTGGCCTGGTTGAGTACAGTAGTGTGAATAGGGACAGATAAAAGCTGTGCCCACCGCTGCACTGCCAGAGGCCAGCTCATTGTCTTACTTCCTGTCCAGGTCATGATATCTGAAATTCGTGAGACAGCCTGTGTGGTAAGCTCATTAAAATGAGCACAGGCATCACTGTTTGCACATTAGCACATTGATAAGGCATTGCTTGGGGGCTAGATCAAATGCATATTGAAGGCATAATTTCAATTCCAACCTTGTGAGAAGCAGCAAGGCTCGCTATAACTGGACAGTGAACAATAGTGTAGGGTGTCAGGGAGGCTTAGTCAACATGATCTTTGACTGTGGAGGCCAAACTAGCTCTCCGATAATGCTTTCAACAAACAATGAATAAAGAATAATCGATTGAATGTACTGTTCTAATGGTTCAGTAGGAAGGGGTTGCCCCTCCAGGATATTGTTATTTGAAATTTCACTTTATGATGTAGGTAGATGATGTAGGTAGATGATGTAGGTTTACTATAACAGTCAGTAGATACAAGCTAAGAAAACAACTGTGTTGGTCTTATAAGTGCAAACTGTGCTGGCAATCATATACACCTCAATTACATTCAAATACTTTGTAAATAATGTAGTGGAACTCTGTAACTGACCCAGGTCGACACACTACTCCATTGTCCTCCTGTCTCATTTACTAGTACAAGGGACAGCAGCCACTGAGCTGTAAAAGACTAAAGGCAGATGACAGATATACCTCCACATTGACCTTGCGGTGCAGCGAATCAATGGGCCCAGGGATATGGAGGTGACACTGAGATATTTCATCATGACAGAGGTCATTAGATTTATCACCCACTGTAACAGTCCCACCCAGTCCAAGGGTGAGGGGGAACCCCCACCCCCACACTATTATCACCAACACACCTTCAGAACCTAGCGCTCTTGGATATACTCGCTCATCCTTCATCCCAGTACCCACAAACAATCTCTCAGCTTTTGCATACCTAATGCATCCAATTCATCAATGTTGTAGAGTATGAGGCTGGTTTTCATTTATCAATATCTCACCTTAAGAGAGTGAGAGGTGCGTATAAACTGTCTGGCAAGTGCAGTACATGTGAGTCAATGAATTGACTCAGTTTTCACTCAGAATTCCCTGCTGTATCTCTTGCCAAACCTGAAGAAAATACCATTCAAAACAATGACCACCAGTTGCTATACAAGTGAAATCTACATAGTTTTTCAGGCAGGTAATTTCAGGTTAAATTTTTTAAAGCAATATTTTTGACTAATAATGTTTTTCAGTTTTTGTGTCTGAGAAAGAAAAAATTATTCTCAAGATTAAAACCAGGAGAGTTAACATTGTTTTGGTACAATGAATTTGTATATTAAAACAAATTCCATAGATTAATTGATATGAGGAAGACCCTTTCGATGTACAATATTAGACAGTTTTAACTTTCCTCAATTCCTTAACAAAATCAAGAAGCAAGAAAACCGCTTAAGGCAGAACCACATTCTTTCATAAGAATCTTTTTTAACAACAGTAGTCCAAAGCTTCACTACATAATCGTTTCAGGAGGGCATGGGTGATGAAAGTAGGAGCCTTGAGGGTGTGTGAAAAGCAGTATCGCCAAAACCTTTCCGTGACCTCGCTGGAGTTTTTTAATTCATGTAGGATGAGACTGTGCCTCATGCAGCACCGTCATACAATATCCAATTGTGCACAGCCATCTAATAGGACTCATCCATCCATAGTGGAGGGTCCACTCAGCCTCTATCTAAACTCTAAATTAACTGACATGGTATTTAGGAGGGTAATATAATGGTTTTGCATGCCATGTTAACTGGTAGTCTGAATAGATTGTTGGTGAAACAGCCACTGGTTATTTGCATATTTAGATATATCTAAATGGTGTATGCATACTGTGATTAGCCAAGTTCCAGGAACACATATCATTATCCTAATAAATTATAACAGAATGTACTGTTGAGTGTCAAGATAAATATTTGTTAATTACTTTTAATTAACAATGGATTTGGTGGATTTAAAAAGTGAAACTTGCCCTTTTTCGTACAGTTAAGACTATGTCCAGACTTGATGGAACACGCATTAAGCTTCATTTATATTCTGGTCTTGCCACAAGTCATCTCTGTGCAATTGTAATTCTCCCAGCTTATCGACTCCTCCCATTCTGTCTACATTGATTTTGTCCTTTTTTCACATCAGAAAGATATATTATTTGATACCAATCACAATGGTACAGACAGGGCCTGGAGCTTTTATATGGATACTTCCTTCATCTTCTTCAGTCCCACAGATTTGGCAATAGTTTATGGCAAGGATTAGACAACACAACACTGGACACATTCACAACCCCCTATGCTGACAAACATTAAATGAAATAGAAGGTCATCATAATATAACTCATGTCATATCAACAACTTTTCTTTAGACTTAATATATAGCGCGTGGCTGTTAGCGATGTTGTCGGGAACCTCAGACAGTTTGCATTTCTGGAAAAAAATATTATGGTTACGTTGTAAGAGCTTTGTGGTGGTTACATCAGTTGTTTTTGTCAAAGGTGAGTGTGTAGTAAAATGTCTGTGTGTTTTAACATAATGTTGGCAGTGTCTGTCTCAGAGGGATCTCCTAGAAAGAGAGGACACCCAGCGTGTGCTGGAACAGACTTGTGCTAACAAGCTCCTTGTGAATGGAGAAATCTAATTAGCCGGTACAAATTCTGAGCAGTCATAGTCAGTGCTACCTGCTTCTGAGGGTACAGAGGCCATCAAACAGAATCAGTGACTATACTTTGAAGCCTGCATTCCTTGTATCTTTAATTAGGGAGATGGCATTATAAAATTCAAATACCTCAACTAACAAGATCAGTTGACATGTAGTGCTCAGAGTCAAAGATCCAGGCTTACAGTCAGATTCAACAGTAATTGGAAAAGTGTAAATTGCTAGTTAACAATTCCATAAACAGTATGAAAATGCTGATGTTGATACGAAAGACATCACAAATCATGAAGGACCTCTTTAAGAAAAGTTCTTCAATTAAAGTTTTAAAATTCTTATTGACTATACATGTGTAATGTTTGTCAGGGACATGTAAAGGGGGATCATTTAGAAATGAGTTTTCTTTAATCGATCGTTGGCCGTAATAAGTCTTAGCTGCCCCATTTCATATCCATACTTTATCATAATATACAACAATAGACAATATTATTGTCATCCACTTATGTTTACCATGTGGTAGGTGGGGTTCCTCAACCACAGTACAGTAGTTTCACACTGCCTAATTGACACATTTAATCAACAGAATGAAAAGCATGTGAACATGGAACACCTCTTATTTCCTTATTGTTTGAAGATTATCTGCAAGCAGCCTGTGCATTAAAATAGAAGCAGAAAGGGATCTTCTTGTCTCTGTTCAAATGATGTGACAACAACCACAAGCAAGCTGTAACACTCACCAAGGCCACTCGGCTATGACACAGCACATTCATTTCCATGTGTTCCATATTGGAAAATTATTCAAATTAGAACATCTTTAATAACAAGATTCCCACAGAACAAATCATCATAACAGGTCCACTGGGTGAAATGAGAAATGTGATAAAAAGTGTTGCCCTACTAGCACATTATATTAAAATGATTTTAGGAACTCTGCAGGCACTGACTTCTGATTCTGAGTGTGTGATGGATGCAAAAATCATCCCCCCTTTTTACATTGTCCTTTTCTCATGATGGAATTGCCCATGACACTGCACCTATTGGGTTATTTGGTAAAAAGTCATAATTTTTTTCCCCGACACCTCAAGCTACAGTGACAGCCCTATTTCCATTGGATATAATCTGGCAGTTTAACACTGGCTATAAAACCCAATGGGGCAGAGACAGGTATTGTGCAGGCCATAATTATCTTGACTCTTCAACAGCTGCTCTGTGTTTCTTCTCTCCCTTAATAGCGTATTCTCTGCTTTCTTATCACACTGTTTGTTTCACCCTCACCCCCCAAAAACGACAAGGTTTTTTCAAAATATTTGTTTTCCTCAATTAGACATAACCACAGTAGTTAGGATAAAGATTTTAATTTCATGCATTTTGTAGCTTCCAGAAATCATCTTGTTCTCACACTCAGCTTGTCCGTGACCTCATTGTATCACATTGTCTGGGGCCTTGGGCAGGATTGAAGGACTTGATAATACCAAATTGTAGATTCTGTTGTTGTAGTATTTAATTGGTGTGAAATTACTTTTTGGGTGGAGGCATAAGCAGCTCACTTCGCCGGGCATAATTGAGTTTGATATGGCTGACAGACAGCTGATGGAAGTTGTGCACTGTCTGACATTGCGTTGCTCTTGTATAAACAAAGAAATGTCAATGGTTTTCAGAGGAACGCTGCTGAGCATGTTGAAAATGGGGCAACCATGACATACCCGGATGAACAAGCAAAGACAAGCAGTTAATGAGCTCCTAGGATTCATCCACAGGACCAGTGCACCACTCCTCTTCCAATCCTTAATGGTGAAAACATGTTAACATGTTTTCTAGAATAGCTAGGCTGAGAAGGAAGAATAGCTTATGCAGGATCATTTATTGACAGTGTCATTTATTCCCTGGAGCAAGCTGTTTGACAAACCATAAAGTAAGCAAAGTTAACTCTGATGTCAAAAAATGGCTGCCAATTGTTGATACTGGGAAAATCAGGATACTTCTTGGCCTGTCTGGAATATTAGCTGCTAATTACTGAGGATGTACATCTGAATAAAATAGCACAGGGATGTTCTAATCCTGAAATGATGCCTGTGTCATGCTTATCTCTAAACATTTGTATTAGCAAACCACAGTCTGATGAATTAGTACATAGCATAATAAAGGAATGTTGGTTGATGGTTGAAAGTGTCATTTTTTGAGGGCTTGTCTTTTGTGGAGAGCTGAAGTGATGTTGTCATCTCTGTAACACCAGGCTAGGCAATGAATCCCATCTGCCCCAGAGCCTGCGAGGGAGGTCTGTCTGTGTGATAACTGTGGAGACCGAAATGGATCAAGGCACCCATGAGAGAACACACCTGGAGGCCGGCTGGAGCAGGATGGAGTGAGGCTCACGTTTACAGATCACAGCGGTAATTGGGGAAGGAGATGGCACTGAACAGGACTCGAAACATCCAGTCCAGGTGTACATGTGTAAATTGGTATTTGTCCTCCAACACCATTAAATGGATCTGACACTCATGAAAGATATGAGGTGTTGTTTTAATGAGAGTCCTCTTCAATACCTGCAAAGTTCAAGTCAATTGTTTTTAGTGGCTTTTGACCTTCTCCTCACAAAGAGATGTTTTCTTTACTTTTATGTAACAGCAGTGAAAGCATTAGATTTATAAGCCATACACATGCCTTGACCAACACACTGTGAGAACCATCACATGGGTACAGGATATCTCTAGCTTTGCTGTCATGGAGACAGAGCTACTTGGCCTGGCTAACAGCAGTGTGTCACTGTTTGAAGCTAGGCCTTGGTGGCATGTTTTAATCCACAGTATATGAGTTTTCTGCTATCAAAGAAAGTGTTGTCATTTCCATTTATAGTTAATGTCCATACTGTTAGCCACCAGCCGTTGCTTTGGCAGACTCCCATTTTAAACCTTTGAACTGCAACCCAGTTAACACATTCATCTTCTGTTCCAGGCCAGACCACCTTGGCTCTGAAAACAGCAGGTAAGACATTAAGATCTTCTTTTTTTAATATATACACCTACGTATGTTAAATTATTCCCTGACAAAAGAGCAAACAAGTGCTCACTAAAAGGCGAAGGTGAGTTCAAACAGCATGTCAACGACCACCTTGAGTGAGCCATGCAAACGGCATCTGATGGATTGGGGGTTTTGTTTTTTCGCTGGTAGTTTTAGATCTTAAAACATTCAACAGATGTTCACTGAGCCTGCGAGCTATGGAGCAGCACACAGTTGAAAGATCTGCCCTGGTTGCGCCTAACCCAAACCCTTCTTAGCAGCAGAATCATCACAACAATGTTTTAGAGTGTAATTTCTACAGAATTACTGACCTATTAAAGTTGTTTATACCAGCAAAAGGCAACACATGGGCAGAGGCTTGACACCAACATTTGAATACAAATGTATTCATTTTGCACAAGCTTATAATGACTTTGAACACACACCATCTTGATCTGCAGGGAAATATTCTACTACTAAGCTATACCCAACCCCAAATGTACATTGTTTCGGTATTAATCCAAAGCTTGGAAATTATTTTTTGAATCAAATGACGATTTGGCGATGATTTTTTTTCACTTGTCACTTGTTATTTTTCCTCTGTGTTATTTTACACAGTCAAATTAGCATTGATAGGTTATTAATTCTTAACAAAATGACATACATTGTCATCACCTGATAGTTGTGGCATTTTGTGGACTCTACGACACAACCGTCAGATATTTGACACCTGCTTCATTTCTCGGTTGTTCCCCGCGCTCTCTTTGATCATCTTCATTTCCCTTACAAGTCCCTTGAGTTTCTCACTTCTCACAATCGAAACATACTTTCTCTCAAAATGTTTTCTTGCAACCTGGGAACAGTTCATTGTTTAATAACAAATCAGCATAAATCATATTTCTCTTTCACTGTGCTCAAGCGAGACAGACTGTAAGTGTGTTTTGTTATGACAGCCTCCAGGATGTTCACCTCTCCTTTTAATGGCTAACTTGTTTTTAGGCAGGCTGGTCTCTAAGGTCAGTTTCATGAAATTGTCTAGTAGAAAAGTATTGTCTACTTTAAATGGAAATGTATTCAGTTTACTTCAATTATCATAAGCCTGTTCTCTGACAATGTATTTTGCCAATGTATTTCTTGTCTTTCCTCATAAAGATAAACAATAAACAATTGTATTCTTTGTGGGGTTACCTTTCATGATGCAGTGATGAACTGCAGTTTAAGTGTAATTTTCAGAAGCAAATAAATTGTCATTTTTTCTCAAGGGCAGGACCAAGGGTTTCATGGACAAGAGTTCCCAAATGTGTTTTTGGGAGGAAGATACGTATTAAGTAGGAAAATATGAAAGAGTGTTAATATTTTATGCGTTCGTGCTCATACAGCATTTTGCCCAGCTGTACGACACTGAATAAAAAAAATTCTCCAAACTTCAATGTTACATTTCTTATTCCATAATAGATCATTTGTAAAACAAGTAAGAACTAAGCTGTGTTTTTTTCCTCACAGACAAAGAGCAGAATCCTTGAATTCCTGAATGTTTGTTGAACCTGTAAAGAGAATGTGTCTGCCAGGAGGATGAGTGAGTCAGTCAAACTTTTACATTAAAAGCAAATGTCCAACACTTCCTGCTGCATGGGCGCCATGGAGAAAAAATCTCAAGGATTTATAATGGCACCCAATAATATGAAATAAGCCATCCATTTCTCAAAACTACTATTAAAATGTTTCACATATCTTTGTGTACCTCCTGTGGAGGTACAGTGAAGCTGTGACTGAATCTTGCTTGTATTAAGACTCCCAGAAAAGGTTTTACTTAGTCCATTAATTAAGTCATTTATTTTTCTGATCATTCAAACTGCCCTTCCCTTTTTAGAGGTATAAACACCCCCAATACAATACTGGATATGTATCTCCTGGCAGTATAGCAGGTGTTATCTGAGGAAAAAGGACAGTTTCTTCTTTACATCTGTCTACAAAGCAGCACTGCAGTATTATTGGGTATCAGTGTTTCTCATAATGTTAGGCTGGGACTCAGTGCTGGTTTGTTGCCATATCTTAATCTGTGACAGTTGGCTGTCACTAGAAGCAAGTTTTTGGCAAGAGACTTTGTACTGTTCATCTGGTGGGTGAAAAAAATGAAAAAGCTTTAGGCTCAACAGAGTAACAAAACAACAAGTAACAGAGTTGATGACACTCACAATGGTCAGGCCCAGTCACCCAAAAGAGGGTAGAGCTGTCTCTTGTCTGAGCTCCATTTTAGTCTGTCTGTGCGAAGGCCCTATCTTTTTCCCAATGAGTGGGAGGGTGGGAATTAAATGAGGGAAGTAAATACCAGCAGCGGCAGCAGATAACAGACAACTTCTGCTTCACACCCTCCAGCTAAAAACCCTAACAGAACAAGGGTAGCTTTCCAGTTTCTCCAACGCAAAAGCCCATCAGACGTGGTGTTCCTACTCCCCCCTCGAGTGACAAGTGACGGATTGTGCATTCACATGGGCTTTACATATTAATAAAGACATTCTGAACAGGAACACGACTTCTCCATTAACGCACATGGCATACTCACGTGGTTTCAATGGATATCGAGCACAGTTCTTTTTTTCTCCCTCCCAAGCTCTCCCCCCATGTTAAATTAAAGCAAAATGTCTTCCATCCCAATAGAAATCGCTTTAAAGGGAAATTGAGGAGCACTTCTGGCAGGAGCAGAATCTGCTGTGGAGGTAGGCAATGGAGAAGAAGAGTTATTGTTGTTTTACTGTTACTCAGTGACTCATAATCAACGCCCTATTATGAGTGAGTGAGACAGGCCAGGTCAAAACAGCAAATAAGAAGTGACTAATGTGTTCTGGGTGTTCTGCTATAATGCAAGAATTGCATTTTAGTTGTTTTTACCGGGTTCTTCGGAGCTGTTATATAACAAATGACAATAGACCATTATCAAGAAAAGTGAAGAAGGAGCACACTTGCTTTAAGTGGCAGTGAATATCAGAAGATTCTGGTAGATTAGATCCCATAGCAACATGTAATGGTAATTGAAATAGAACATAGAACACTGCATAGAACAATAAGACATTTTAATCAAAACATTTCATTTATTTTACATTAACCAACCACGATGACCTGCTTGACCATACTGACACTTTTTTCCTGCCAAACCATTTCCTCAACATCACGGTAGCTCCGTTTAAGGACTTCTACAAGCCAACCTTCATAATTAAGACAAATTGAGTCGTGATAATGAAGCTTGAAGCCCTTCTACTGTGACACAAAGCATAGCTCTCTGAGCAATTCCGCTATCAACCCTTGTAATGAGCAGTAGATTTCTGTGAGCTGTTATTGAGAAGAGCCACACACAATGGCTGAACTACGTGAGAGTACAACATGATGAGGCGAGAGGACAGAACTCCATGGCACACCAGGCTCCAGTCACACATCCTCAGAGCAGGGATGGCACTCAGGCAAAAAGCCATTTATCTGTTTAACACACCCTCTAGATTATTTATGACTGTTGTACAAGGGAGCCATCCGGTAGAATTTCAATGTCCTCCCAGTCTGCAATGCCCAGGTAAATCAAAGTGACTGTTTAAGGGAATGAGGTATGTAAAACCATTAGGGCAAATTGCAGGAGACACCAGTGGTAACGGCCCACCAGTCACCTGGAAGGGAAGACTCGGGGAGGAAACACTGTGTATCATGAAGGAGAAGTGTTAACCCACAAGGGTGTTTCATGAGGGTGAGGTCGCTTGTTGAAAAAGTCAGCATTGTGTGAAAGTGGATTCACTTAAAGAGGTGGGGGGATGTTTCACTGACAAACCAGGAGAGGCGAGACAAATGGATATATACAGTATTTACATTTATGCATTTAGCAGACGCTATATGCATCAACAATCATGCATCTACCCAAACTTCTTCTATCACTGCTGTCCTCTTGGTTGTTAAAAAGCACTTTAATGTACAGTTACATATGCACACACTTCTTTCCAGTCTACAACTTTTTTTTTGAGGGGGGGGGTTAATTATTGACATTTACAATAGTTATTTAATAATTTTCTCTTACAGTACTATCTCTAAGCAGCTAGCCATCAAGGAGTATTTTGAAAATGTAATAGTTCATTCAGATGGATACATATGGGTACATATACTGCTTTACAGTATGTCTGTTTTGTGAAAAGCTTAACTTTGACAATGTTATATCTGTTCTGTAGTTAATTTCTCATCTGAGGATTTTCCCTGCTAGATATGTCTAATATCGAGGCATCACATGTGTTTATACAGTACTATAACTGATGGCTCAATAACAGACATGTCATTTACAGTTTGGTCATGGGGGTCTTGTCCTTTGTAAAGAAGCATCCAATATTTTTGACAACCAGGACATCCAGTGTCTTCCTGTCTTAGCTACCATATGATCACTCACTAAATGTATATGTTTTGAGTGATTTTTATTTAACAGGTCTGACTATGAGTTGGCCTCTTGCTTTCCTCACACCTGACCTGCTCTCATTTCATGCACTCTTCATTTGGAGTAATATTCCTGTAACAGGATTAGTGGGTTAATGACAAAAATGGCAATAACCAACCTCTGGTGATATGCAGTGTGTGCCTCATAATACTGGTGGGATCCTTTCCCCCTGTCAGACTGAACCATGTTGTTTCCTCATCAAATACACAGTAAATACCTACATAAACGATGAACATTTGACCAACTTTAACTTTAATACTGCAATTTATCTCCCATGTCTGGTTATTTAATTTAGAGGGATAAGGCCAACGGAAATAACAAGATACATCAAACTGTACCTGTTTCTACCTTTCTGGTTGGTTGTGCTCCAATAGTGATCACTTGTCAAATGAAAAAAACACAGAAGGTCTCATGTCAGTAATTCCATTGCTGTTTCCCTGTTGCATTTTCCTTTCATGGCTACCTGTCACATCCGCTTAGAGTGCGACGAGGCGGGGCGCTTTCTGAACCAGAGTGCCCCTCAGTCCACTCGGGCAAGTGCACCCTGGGAATAAAACCCAAACCACAAGCTTCCACTCCATGAAACAATTCTCCCTCCTTCTCCGTGGAAATCTGTCTCCAGAGAACCTGCTGTATTGAACTTTCAAAAAAAGACAGGAAGAGAGAAAAGATCAAGCCTCATGGAAACGACTTATTCTAGGTAATGAAATCCAGATAGCGCATGCACATCTTCAGCCATCTAAGGAGTGCTCTTACTGTTTGTGTGGCATCATTAATGCTGGACTGAGCTAGATAAGATAGCAGTTTAAGTCTCAGAGTTTTATAGCCCACTCAAGCTACTGTCCGTGACAGAACAGGAATTTGCCATCATCTCAGACATGCAATCGAAAATTTGTCCAAGTGTAGTGTAGCACTTCCCATAACCAAAGTGAAAAGAAGTTGATTTTATAAGTTGTGGTAATTGATCATATCTTTTTTTTTTATTGTGGATGAAAAACAATGAACATGTTTGCTTTGCAATGCCATGTCAATGTCGTGTCATGAGTAGTATGTATTTTTCAATGCAGGCATGAATACTACACGAATATGCAGTAACTAATATCATGCCATGCCACAGTAACTTAGTGTTACTACCAGACTCATTACACAGTGAATGAACAAATCACATGCATCTCAGATCAGTCGAATTCGGGAGTACAAATGAGACATGATATGCTGAGCAATCTCAGAGAGGTATAGCGTGCTGCCTAGCGACCCCATCCTCATCTCTGTGAGAGTGGTTGGACCGATCCACAGAGTTCGTGATTCTCTATGTGCTGCAGTGTCTCCGACTACCTAATGAGGCCTTATTAATTCAGATCAGGGTGAATGATTAGCTCATCATTTCCACTCTCCTGGGAGCCCCCGCTCCCTCTTCATTCTGCTCTGTAAAAATACTGTACATCTGTACATCTTGCACCATGAGACCAGTTAACATTCTGGTGGGGCAATCTGTCCTATCTGCATAGAATGGACAGAGAACATTTCACAAATAGCATCGATGAGAACAAAGCATGGGTTTGAGACATTTCCTTGTATAATTTATTTATTTGCATTTCTGTATCTCCTACTCTGTTTTGGTTTGGATGTACTCCCACCAGCTCCATATCTGACAGAAACATAGCCCACTCTATCTCTCTTCTTCTCTGTCTCTCTCCCTCTCTGTGCAGAGACTAGTTGCCTAGCAATGAAGTCTGTGATTTTATGGTCCGTGAGGCTTACATCGAGAAGAAAAAGAAAAATCCATCAGGATTAGATTTAGAGTCGTTTAACACCCTTTCCTCTTGCATGTTTGTGTGGACTCATATCTACCAGGCTTACGATATTGACAATGAAAAGAGTAGATCATGCTAGTTGGTTAATCCTGGGCAGATGACATAGTTTCTTGACCAGTCTGTATGGAAATTGTATTCATCACAATGTTTTAAGGCTCAACATGTTGAACAGTGCAATACCTGAAACAAGTCATACAAGACAATGGCATATTGTACTTACAAACATACAGTACATACAAAGTATACATTCGTTTTTGTCCTATGTCCTTTTCTCTTGTACAACCAAAAAGGCCTGAAAACAACTGCAGTGGAGACACCTATGAAACGACTTTTCATGATGCACACCAGAAGAGAGCGTGAGAGTGCTCACTTTGAGGGAACCGTGCGTGGATGCTTCTCTGCATTTTTAATTAACTTCATCCTTACACTTCTTTCTGCGTCTCCCAGTAGCCAAAGCTCTTTAGTGGGAAAACTCTTGGGAGAATTAACAAAGACTCCACATCACTTGGCTTTCCAAAAAGCTGCTGGATGACACAGCCAGTTTTAACTTGAACACACTGTTATCGAAAGTGTGTGTGTTTGTGTATGTGTGTGTGTGTGTGTTAGTGCTTGTGTGTAAGTGTGTGTGTTTGTGTATACAGCAGGAGGGAAAGGGAGCTTAGGAATAAGAGTAGCCTTCACTCTCCAAAGCAGATCACCAACTCGAGTACAGTAGGGAGGTCATCATATATATTCTTTTGTGGCTGAATGACACATTGAGTTACAGCCAAGGCTAAACTGATCATGACATCACTCAGTTCAGATCAAACTCAGTGCTACCCTCTATAATCTGTCAATACATTCCATGGTATGTAAGGATTTGATTTGCATTTACCAGTTCATCATTAAACCAATGCGGCTACTAGTCTTGACTGAACATATCAAGTTGTTTTTCTTGTCCATCGTCATCATACATGACATGACATCTCATGATATGCTTGTTGAAACACAACTGTATTCTTTCAGTAAGTCAATCAGATATTTAGGTCACTGATTATTACATTTAAGTCTTCTGGTTCCAACAAATTGAAACCATCTCAAGTACTTTACACTGATAGATTATCAAATAGTTTAATTATTTTTACTGATCTAATAGGAGGGATTTACTGCGATTCATGACTTTTGCAGTACTGTAGACTTTTACAACATCACGTCATAAAACCAGACAGCTAACCACTACACTGTCATGAATCCATGATCAAACCACTGTGTGCCTGGATTAGGTTAGGGTAGACAGGGAGGCATGACTCCCATGTTATAGCTGTTGTCAGGGATAAACATTCCACTTGTGTTGTTTGGGATGGAGATGGGAATGGGGTTAGGTTTAGGGTGTGGGTCAGGATTAACGGTTAGTTAAGTTAGTTAGTTAAGTTAGTTGGTTATGTACATTAAATAAAAAGCACTATCACAACAAGGCAACTTCATTGGTGCAGTGAATAACACAGTGTTAACTCACTTGCTTTGTTTCAGAACAAAGCAAACGTTTGACACAGAAGGAGATAAATGATTCAGTACATTGATATATTTCAAACCATCCACAAAGCCGTTGAGCTCTTAATAAAAATATAAGTAGTGTTCCAGCGAAGTTCCAAAGGGACATATAAATGTTTCATTGCAAAAGGCCAAATTCACAAAAACATCCCTAAGGGTTGATCACATTGGGATGTTACATAAATGCAGTAAAAATGCACAACAACCTTTAAGGTTGGGTGAAAAACATGAGGAAGGCAGAGTCTCTAACTAAACTGCAAGTTTGGATGAATTTGCCTCATTAAATTTGTCTGCCATAATATTATGTTTTACATTGAAAGAGCACAGGACTACTACATATATTTAGTGAGAGACACATTTTTTCATTGTACTGTACGACATACTGCACAATGCTGTAAATTGTTCAACTTACTGCGGTTGAATGTGGCCAACAGATACCTCCTCTAAAGAGCCATTAGGGGCCATTCAAAGTGAGCCAAAACCAGAGCACTTCCCACTAATTGCCTGAAACATTTTATGTTTAGAGGTAATGTTCTAAACACCAGGAAACTTAAACTGTGTTCAGATGACTAATTAGATTAGAGAAAGGAGGACCTAATTCAAACCATACCAAGTGTTGACGCAACAAACTCTATGATCTTTGACTCCAATAGATTTCCATTGTAAAGAAAGGGGTTGGCTTAAAAGCATTTTTCGCAATCTGTAAATAGCTTTGATTCCTCCATTTCAAACAGAAGAATCAACTTCAATACATGCCAATTCAATCTGAAGCAAACTCACCATTTATGCATAGCCAATGAGATTGAAAAGTCTTATCACATTAGTTGCCATGGTTTTGTTTTCCACTGTCCAGAACATTAAAAGAGAAACCTGATTGATTAATGGCATTTCATTTTTCCCAGCATGCAGTGTGGGAAACCCTGGAGCCTTCAGATATATGTCCTCTAATTAGAACGAGCTGTCTAATGAGCCTCGTTTGGGCTTGGAAAACTAATAAAGGGAATCTAAGGCAGAGGTGAGGCCATGTGGTAATTAGATAAGCTACCAGACAAGCAATATTTCTCGTAGCACTTCGTTGGACACTATAGCACCAGAAAAACAATGTTAAGCGTCTTCATTAAACCGAGATAAATTTGTTTGCTCTTGCATCCAATTGATCGAGATTGATCCACACAACACACTTGTGCCAGCTGATGAAATCGTATTTGTCTGAGTGGTAATGGGCACTAATCAATTGTAAAGACTGAAGTACTTGAGGACATATGTTCAGGTTGGTCTACGAAATATTGCAAATGAAGTATACATGCATACTGCAGACATAACTAGACCAATACATGTTTTAAGAAAAGCTTGAAGATCTCAGCTGGGATGAGTTTTGGGGTGTTTGCTCAAAATGCAAACATTCAGGATTCCATCTCACAACAGAGCACAGAGTAAAGTGTATACTGATGTTTTTGACAGTGAATCTCAGTCAGTTGAATATAATTAAATTGTTGTCAAGGTGATCAGACAATCAAAAGTTACTTGTGAATTAAGCAGATGGAGAGGATGTGATCAAACATGTTTATGCTCATTTCTTTAAACAGTGTATGGTGTTCAATGTCTACTTCTACTTCCATCTTAAATAGTTTCCGCCCCATAGTACTTTCTCAAGAAATGACAAAGAACTACAAGATCTGTCTGAGGATTCTCTGGAGACAAAGTGTTTACCAAGACTCAGGGAAACATGGTCGTTCATCAGGGCTTCTAATTAATTAGTTTGTTGTGTTTGCTTCCACTTCAGACAAAAGCCTGATTCATCACCAGAACTGCAAAAAAAATAAAAAAAAATAAAACTCTAATAAATGCAGCTGCAAACCATTTAAGAGGCCTCTTCAGGTGTCTACAGTACAGTCCTACTGCATTGCTCTTGTTGTCATTCTTGTTGTCATTCTTCCGGGAGGTAGCTCACCCCCCCCCCCCCCCCCGGGACGCATGATGTACCCCCTCAACCTGCACGTCCCCGTCCCCCCCGACGCACTCAGGACACGCAAATTGCACCTATCTCTACCAGAAATGACCATTAGACAGTCTCTCGCTCGCTCGAAATACAAAATCCCCGATTTCCGGGAGATTGTACAGCATTTGCGGGCGTCAGGGAGACGCTATTGAAATGCGGGAGACTCCCGGACCTTCCGGGAGACTTGGGATGTCTGTCTTGTTTTACATTCGTCTTCATTGAACTGACAGGCATAGCTGCGCAGAATTCTTATCGTTTTATTGACACTTCCTGTGTAAAAACTGTGATGGGAAAAGGAAATGGGGAGAGAAGGCAAGGGTGTTAAATCGCTTTAGATAAACCACAATGGGCCAATAATGACAGAAGAAGTCACAAAGTGACTGTTGATACGATCAATAGCAGCAACTAGGGATTTGTGAAAGACAAGGTTCTTCCTCTGTATTGATTAGTGTACTGGTATAATACATGTGCAGGGGTAGTTTTTGAGCGATGTTTACAATGTTCCAAATACTGGGATTTTTGTTTGGATTTGTTGTATATTTGTGATCCCTATTCTTCTCTCGGTCACTTTTGCCTAGTTCTTTTAATTTAAAGAATTTGAGGTAAAATGATCAGAACATCAACATCAAATTCAACAATAACATCACTATTCAATCAACATGACCATACTGGTCTGAAGTACATCACATTCCATCATAGCAGTTGGATCAGACCTTTCTGAAACTATTTATTGTTTTCAATGAATTGCATGGCATGCACTTACTTTAAGTCACACTTATCAATTATCAATAGTTATGTAGATTGTCTGGTGTGTGGGTTCCTCCCCCAATTTGGTTTACATAATTATATTATGTAGGACATAGGCAGCCAGAAGCAATTCTTCTCTTTGGAACACTTGAGAGAGTGAATGGAGGGGATCTATTTAAGGAAGTGGGTTAGTGGTGAGGGGAAGAGACTTGATTCAGAGAATAAACACATTTTTTACACATTAGGATATTTGTTATTTCACCATGCATCCCCAGGAGTCTCAGTTTTGTAGATTGTTGGAGCTTCCGCAGTAACAGCAATACATCAACTGAAAGGGGCATATTTTACTCAGAAAAAAGTGTAATGCTAAGTGTATTTTGTCGTATTTGTGTTGTATGTGTGGAATTAGTATTGTAGCTTCTGTGATAGGTAATTATGATGTCACACTCAGGGTTACAATGTGGGAATTGTACAAAGTGGACGAATGTACTGCAGCAGTTTTAAACTTATAGTTAGATAAATAATTGTATCAGTACTACAAAATAACCATTTGAAACATCACGTCTAAGATCTTGTCTATCAAAGTCAGATAGTAATTGCTGGGTAAATCCTTAAGCTTGTGATGTATTTTTTAAGTACTATTTATGTACTTGTTGTAATTACCCAGAACCAGTGTAAAAACAGGTAAGCTGTGTCCAGGCCAAACAATGTCATTTACTTTATTATTATAAGGTCATAAGTAGGCAGTAAAATCCTCCAGCTCCACAAAAGGCATGATCCGTGTTTTCAACAAAAAGTATTACATTTATACACTCCACACAAAGAGCTTTCTTACAGACATGAATTGTAAGATCTGATTTCCATTTCCAAACCCTTGATAAGAGCTCTCACCATGTACATTCAGAGACAGACAATGATAAAAGCAAATCAAAGCAAATCCAAAATAAATCAAAAGAGGCTTGCTAATGGCTTCGGCAAGCTCAAACATTCTTTGTAGAGATTTCTTCAACACGACATCACCACAGATCTAGAGTTAACCAGTTGGGTTACAATGATAAACTGGTTACCCCAAATTAGAATATGTTTTTGGAGTCAGAATTGAGTGATTCACTTTGAAGTACCTTGGCCAAGGTACAGTGTAATAAAAACCTTTGAAGGCAGGTTCTCAAACAACCCCAGTGAGCTTGCCAGAAAAGGAAGGCAGAGAAAGAGAGGAACTGTGAGTGGTACAGTAGAGTGCAGAGTAGTCCACCCCCACTGAAGCCCACTGCTGATCCAGAATCAGGCTTCATCTATCACTGTCGACACTGGCCCAGATGAATTCAACATGGACTCCAAAGAGAGACATAGTCCAAGCACCATGCTGAACCAGATTTATTTGGCATTGTAAAACAATCCTGAACCATCTTTAACCAAGCTTTGCTGTTGCACAATTCAAAGTTTGAAATTGTATTTACTTCATAATTTACTTACTCATACATCTATATATGATTCTGTTTGCACAGTGCAACGAGTATTCAGATAGAAGTAATGTTGACGAGAATAGGGCATTATATACAGTACTTGCATGAGACATAAATAAACAATCTATCTTTGTAGGAGGTGTTGTCATATTCACCCCAGAGCATAACTGACATATTGCTTCATCCAGGACAGAATCCCTTTTGCAGATCTTTTGTTTAGAACAAATAATTGTATTTCTCCCCCTGCGGCCTGTTACTCAGGAAAATGGAAGACAGAGAAGAAAAGGAACCATCAAATGCAGTACAAACATATAAAACTATATGATCTGGGTTGTCAATCTATAGTTAACACTGCAGGGTTCAGGAAACGAATGAATCGCGATTAACTGTGGCACTCTTGTCAATAGAATATATTCAGCAGTGTAAAACCTCAGTTCAATCTATCGAAACCAAGATTTGTCAATGTGTACTGTAATGTGGTGTTAGAGTGTGTTGCATCTATTTTTGAAAGTGCATGTAAGAAAGCTTTAAAATGTTTATATTGGTCAACGGCCAAAATGGCAGCACTTTACTGATATTCTGCACTGTACTACGTAGGGCCATGGGAAAAGAACCACCACTCAGCCACAGGAAACTGGGTTAGTTAGGGTTGATTATGCACTTTGGTTCCTTATTTCAGTATATTATTCATGAAAAACCTTTAAAATGAAGATGCAATTTAGGCTCCCACTGTCAAAGTTAATCAGAAAGCAGCATATGATGAAGCTGGCGTACAGCACCTCAGAAGCATCACACTTTAGAGGTGATTGCCACATGTACCAGAGGGCTTTGAGGGCAGAGTTTGAAATCAGAGGAATTTGTTGAGCAGGAAAATATAAAAGTTTAATTAATGATTTGTTTTTTTTTACATCACCTAGTTTTCTGTCGCTCCAGCGAACACGGCTCCTCTCTCCCCTGGTGTCTGCTCCAGCAGAACACAGTGGAGAGTCTGGAAACTGCTTTTACAATCATATTAGTTCCTTTCATGCTATTGGCTGACACTCTGACCATCCGACCACCTTTACATGGGAAGATCAGGTACCTGAGTGAATTGAGTCTTCAACAAGCTGGGCTTGGCTGCATTTCACTTTTCTTGTGGCTTGTCTCCCTAGGCATGAATCAAATGATATGACTACTATACAATTATTAGTTTAACACTGGTGAGAATTTACGTGGTCTCATATCAGTTTTGTCATATGTTATATTTGCAGCAATTATCAAATATTGATTGCTCAAAAAATGACTAGCAAATTGAACAATTTTATTGCAGATAAGGTCATGGTAAATGTTAGCAGTAGATCATTCCACGGGAAGTGAACCTTGAAGCTTGGAAAAGCATGCTAGACTATTAGGAACCAGTCAGGCTTTAAGTCCTAAGGGACCTTCCAAGTGGTGAATGTCTCTTTCCTGCTTCCATTCTCCCTGAGGAAGTGTACAGTGCAGGAACATGATCGGATAGTTGTGTCTTTACACAGACAGCCTTGGAAAGTCAGGCCAGTTAAGACTAGAGTTCAGCAACTGGGTCTCACTGACAGGCCTGAGAATGAAACACTGATAACACTTTCTCTTGCTTTCCCTTAATTTCGCCCTCATTCTCCCTCTCTCCCTCCCCATTCATTTCCCCCCCACTATGTCTCTCGCTGTATCCCTCTCTGAATATGCAGTGACACCCAAAATCTTGTTTGTGGATGAACCAGAGTGCTTCTGTTGACGCTCCCACAATGCAAAGTGTGAAGTGAACCCCAGCCTGTCTCTCTCAGGTCTGACAAGTATAGGAGAGAGAGGGACTTGTCTTTTGCACAACAGACTGCCGCTGCCTGACTGGCACCTAATTTTACCTATTAGAAACAAGTGGATACTGGTAGGGGGGGGGGGGGGGGGGGGGGGGGGGGCACGCAGGGCTTTGGACGCTACTGATATGGGCACAATGTGACACGACTACTGAACTCCTTACGCCAGTGTAGTGTCTGAGACTGTCAGGTGCCTGACTTTGTTGGACACAAGACAACAAAGACAACATGATCTGAAAAGAGGGCAAATTAAGTGACTCAAAAGTTTAGTCTAGTTTGGTCCAGTTTGACAGTTACTTACTCGAGACTTAAAGCTGCCCTCTTTTGTGGTCTGTGCTGAGTTCTTTTTAACTGGGCCACATAGAAGCCAGTAAATGAAGCTAATTTTATTGGGACGTTAAGTTTGAAAAGGCAGTAGTCAAATGTGAAAAGCTCTGAACTGTATCCAGAAGTCTGTGATAAGGAGTAGTGTCAGAATCCTATCACTGCTGTGATGGAGTCTTTGGCTCTTTTGGTCACACCTAACCAGACAGTGTATTTCGATTAAAAGTGTGTTATGTTAACAAGAGAATTTTAGTAATTGTATGGACGCCAAAGAAACGAAACCATTTTGTTTCTCATCTCACGAATATACTGCATGTTTTCATGCAGAGTACAACAAACCTCATGTTTACCTATATGTTCTTGTCAGAAGAAATCTGAGTTTATTATAACTTTCTTCATTCTAGAGGAAATTCTTCCGTTAGATTAAGTCATTATACCTGAAACCTACCTACCATTATACCTGACCTTAAAAATAAACACACAGTCTGCTACAACAAGTTGAACCTGCAACCAATTAGAGGGAAATGTGCTGTGAAGTACAAAAATAGAGCTTAGCAGCAGCTAGACATACACACTCACTTACTGTACACACATCTACAGCACACACTCATTCACACTCACACACATCCATACAAACACATACAAATTCACACACACGGACAAACACACACAAAAAAATGTCATTACCTGGAAGCACAGAATACTCATGAACCACCCTTCTGTCAGAAATCACATTGTCAAATACATGAGCTATTAAATTCAGTCCTTAATTCACTTCAGTACAATCTGTACATAATTACCTCACATGGTATGTTTAAGGTGACTTTAAGTATTCATTCATTTGAGTATTTGGTTTGGAATTTTAATTTTATATTACTGTAATTTGAGTTTAACTGTCAGCTAAACTCTATCCATGCACCTGTGGAGTGAAAAAAAGTATTTTCTTCTCGAGTGGTCTGTGATTCTCTCTGTTCCCATAGCTGATTTAATGAAGTAAGAAATGATAAAGTTAGATGTGTTTTTAATGTTTAGGAGTTAAAAAGCCTTCTGACAGACCATGGTTTACATTCAAATTACTTTCACTTTCATTCATTCTGTGTCATTTCAATTCAGTGGGTTTCTTGCTTGGTGCACAAACACATGCAATTTATGTATTTATTCACCTTCTCCTCAACTTGTTCAAAGCCTTTAAACCATCACTCTTTCTGATGAGTGGAGCTAAGGTTTTTAATTATTCATTTTTGGCAAATCTGTGTTTTTTTTTGTTTTTTTTTACTTTTATGTTTCCACCCAGTGGAGTTTTAGACTGAAATATGAGTGAACATAAGGAAAGTGATAGTTTATGCACTTCAATCAGATCAAATTAATGCTGAAGCTGTGACAATTTTGGGTGGGGTGATTATGAAGATCTGTAATCAGTAGTGTGGTTGGATTTATATTCCTTTCACATGAAGGAATCCAGTCACTCACTGCTACAGAAACTTACCAATGCTCTGATGCCTTCAAGGGCTAGTGTGTGAAACCAGGATTTGTAAAACATTTAAGTGTGACATAAATGCATAGATTTGATATGTAAAACTGGGGAATTCAGCCTGACAAGTTCATGTGTGACAGTTATATAGTCTTTTGTATCGTGCACTGTCTTCGTGACTGCACTGCAACTGTGGTTCAATTACTATACCATATAACCATTATGATTAATTGGTAATTAGTGTTCTTAATTAGAATGTTTTACATGTCTTTGTTCCTTTTATCATCCATAAACAATGTGCAGGATGTGTTTGAAAGAATTTTCTTTTCATGAGCACTGGTATTCAGCCATAGAGTATGGTATTCTTGGCAGCACAGTATCTACAATCCTTTTGGCTCTCTCTCTGAAAGCAACATATGGTACACACAACTTGTGCCACTCAAAGTTAAAATTCATAGTGGGAGTATTACATAGTGTTATAACATTGCACTTGTAAAATTTAAGTTCTGTAGCGTACAATTTTGTTGCATACACCGGATGATAAAATAAATATGATAGAATATATTATAAAATATTATTATTATTTAAAGAAAAGTGTTAGGAATTCATAGTTTCACTTTCAAAGGAGAATGAGAAACATGAGAGCTTGGTTGTGAGGCTACGTCACCACTACTGATAATAAGGTCATCATCTCAGGATTGAGGCAGGTAAAAAGGTGAAAAGGTTTTCCACAGCTGTAGAGAAGTTTGGGAGTTAAATTGAAGTTTGCTTCATTTTGCTCTCCTCCCTCTTCATCCATCAAATGGCATGTTGTCAAGAGGCAGTGATCCTTCAACATGGTTTCATGCACTGGTCTGCCCCCCCTTCATGGCTTGAGACAAGAGGAGGAAATCGTGGCAAGCGATCAGAGCTCCCCCTCTTTGTGCACCTGCTTTGTTTGTGAGAGCGTGTCTCACTCTTTCTCTGTGTCCCTTTCTCCCCCCCTCGTTGTGTCATGCAGAGGAAGCTCTCAATAGAGAGGCTGTGAAGGACGGGTTTTTCTAGGCGTCTTGCAGTTGTTTCCTTCACTGTCTCTCTCTCTCTCTTCCTTTCATTCTCTCTCTCTCTCTCTCTCTCTCTCTTTCTATCTATCTAGGGCAGCTCATGGTTTAACAAGGCGCAATCAGCTGACATTCCCATCCTCCCACGTGCCCATACAATCTTGTTAAAGCATGCTGCTAATCTGGGAGGAAACGGACTCTCCTCAGGCAAGCATGGGTTTCATCATCCTATTCCATCCACATTCCTATATCTTGCTAGATTTACCCAGGTATAGCATCCTAAAAAATAATGAGTTATGAGTACAACCATTGATCTCTCTCTCTCTCGCTCTCTCTCATACTCATACTGCCAGATTTACCACATACCGCCCACACCTGTGTGTGTGTGTACAGTGTGTACAGTGTGGTTGTATATGGATGTGTAGGTGTGTATGTAAAACCCTGATATTTGATTTCCTGCTTTATAAAAATCTGGATA